>NW_021628505.1:0-5847 GCF_900005765.1 Plasmodium relictum | reverse complement strand
TATCAGTATCATCTTCCTTATTATTTCTTTTATAAAAAGCAGCAAGAATTAAAAAAGAACTTACTAATAGACCACCTAACATTCCTCCTGCTATTTTAACTTTTGCACTACCAAATTTATTTTTTTTCTTATTATCATTCTTTTCAACTAATTCTGTAAATTTTTTTTTTATATCTACTAATAAAAGTTCTGATGCTTTTGTTACTACATAAAATTCTTCTAATATTTTTTTCATTTCTTCATAAATTTCCTTCATATTGTCCTTTTTATCCTTTGGATTTCCCATATTTTTCATTTTCTCATTAGATTCTTCAAATTTACTTCGGGATTTTTCTTGTACCTGCATAATTTTATTTTTATGTATATGAATTTTACTCATTAGATCTATAATGCTCTTTGATATTATTTTTGTATTTTCCTTATAATTTCCTTTTTTAAAATTTTCCATATCACTTTGGATAATAAAACTTTCTAATCTTCTTTCTTCTATAATTACTGAACTTTTTTGCACACCATCATTTATTTCCTTGTGTAATTTAATTATAAGTTTATGAACTACTTCTGAAATTTCCTCATTTATCATATCCATTGTATTATCAACTTCCACATTTAATGCCTCAATTGACAACTTTATTTTACTTATATTATCTACAATGTCAGTTAAATTAGTTTCTTCACTTGATATATCATTTATATATCCTTTTACATGTTCTACAGTAACAGAATTATCGACTTCTTTTTTTAAATTTTTAGATGATTCTATTGTTTTATTTAGTTTTAATTCTAATTTGTCAGCTATTTTTATTGCATCTTTCACTTTATTTTCTTCATTTTTTATTTGACTTAAAAACTTATTTTTTACCTCATCTTTTATATAACTTTCTTTGCTTATTGTAGTAAATTCTACAGAAATTTTAGCTTTTAATGAATATGAGCTATTTCTTAAATCATTAATTGAAGTGATACTATTGTTAGATCCATTTATAATTTTGTTTAAAATTTGAACACTTCCTATAATTTCTTTTAATAATTCAATATTTTTTATACTATTATCTATAAAATATGTTTCTATATTAAACCTTGTCTGAATATCATTTAATTTTTTATCTATATTTGTTTTATCAATTTTTTTTTTTTAAATTTTAAGATTACTCACAGTTTTGGCATCTTCGGACATATCAGTATATTTTTTTACTTTTTCATATAATTCCAGATGTTCTTTAATAGTATTTATGATATTTTTTTTATCATTAATATGCTTCTCTATTTTATTTTTTTTATTAGAATTTATACTTTCAAGATGTAATAATTCCTGATAATTACTGATGTTTTCCTCATATATATCACTATCTTTCTCAATTATATTGTTCAAAAATTCATTTTTTTTTTTTGTTAAACCACTTTCATAATTTATAAACTTTTCTTTTTCTTTTTCATATTCATCTATATCTTCAGATATAGAATTTGTAATAATATTAAAATTTTCAAATGAATTTTTTATTTTTACGTATAAATCATTAATTGAATTAGTTATTATATCATTCTTAAGTTTCATAATGTTCTTTAATGTGGGTGTCGCTTCTTCATTCATGATAATTGTAGCATCATTAAGTATTTTATCTATTTCTGAAAACTTTTCAAGTAACTCTTTTAATATATTATTAAGATTTTCATTATCATAATCCTCATATTTTAATGATTCTTTTTTAGTTAAAAACTGTGATATTTTATCAACTATTTTTTCCAATTTTTTGTCATCGAATAATTTTTTTAGAATTAAGTTCATTTTTTCATCTTCTTCTTGTTTTTTTTGTATATATGCTTTATCATTAAAGGATGTTTCAACTATAAATTTCTCTATTATTTCAAGATCCTTTCTAGAATTCTCCTTAAAACCTATAATTTCCTTTAAATTAATTTTTTTATTATTTATTTCTCTTATGAATCTTCTTATTTCTTCTATAATCTTTTGATTATAATAATCTGCTTTTGCTTTTATTTGTTCCTTTAAACTCTCGAATTCAATTTTTAATTTTTTTAACTCTTCATACCTACTTTTGAGTTCTTCAAATTCACTATTTGCTGAATCTATTATTTTTTCAATTTTTTTTTTTTTATCAAAAACATCATGTATATTATCCATTAGTTTGTCTAAATCATTTAGTGGTATTGTTATTTTTATTTTTTCTACATTATCTTTATTGCTTATAATAGACTTAAATTTATTATCCAATAAATCATATATATCTTTTAATTCTTTTTTATATGTATTTGCTTTTGCATATAATTTATTAAGTTCACTTATAATGTTGGAAATTTCTGGAGAAATATATTTATACGATAAACGTTCTAATTCTTCAAAATTTTCATCAATAATACCATTTTTATGTTGATATATATCATTCTTATCCGAAAAAATTTGTGAGCTTTTTTCCTCTATATTTTTAGGATAAACTAATGATTTTATATATTCTGCCAATTCTTGTAATATTTTTTTAAAGGTATTATCAAATTTTCTTTTTTCTTGATAAAAATTTCTTATTAATTCAGAGTTCCATTGATTATAATTGAAATATCCTATACATTGATGTAAAGAGTGGGTAAAAACATACCCAATAGTTCCTGTAAGAATATTTTCTTTCTCTTTGCGTTTGTAATAATTTTGAAACTTGTCATAGTATTCACTTTCAAGTTTTAAATAATTTTTGTAATCATCGCGAATTTCACTAATATTTCCAATTATTAGCATTAAGGAATTTCTAATTTTTTCAAATATAGTTTCTTCCATAAGTATTTTTACTCTAGTAGAGTTTAAAAAATTGTTAACTTCTTCTAAAAAATTTTCATTAGAACTTTTAATTGCTGAAATTTTTATATTACAATTATTTAAAACTTTTGAATATTCTTTATTTGCTTCTTCACTACACTTTTTAAAATAGCATGTATTATAATGGCAGTTATGAATATTACAGAATTTATAAAATAAACGATTTCTTAAATAATTATAAACTCTATCATCTTTTTTTTTACATTTTTCACGATATGAACTTGAAGTTTCTAGGTACTTTTGTATATTTGATTTGAGTTTTTGCAATTCTTGTTCATATAAGCTTCTTTTTTCATTGTCTTCCTTAAGTAGCAGTAAATTAAATAATTCTTCTCTTATATTCTTTTTAATTTCTTTATAGAACGTTATGATATCTCTTTCACATGAAAAAAATTCCTGCGCTTTTCTCTTCAAATCATTAAAAAATGCATCCTTATATTTCGAAAAATATGCAGTCGAATATTTATAAGAAATTGAAGTTATATAAGCACTCCTTGAAGAAGCAAAGTCTTCATTTATTTTTATAACTAGTTTGTTGCATTCACTTAAAATATCATCAGTCTTTGTTAAACTTTTAATCCTAATGAAGGAATTTTTAATACTATTTAATTCTTTTTTTTTTTTTTTATCATATTCGGTGATAAAAGAATTTTTGAATTCTTTGTTTTTTTCCAAATTCGAATAAAATAATGAGTCGCTTATACTGTATTTAAACTCATTTGGCGTTGCTTTAATTTTTTTTTGGTAACATAGACCTATACATTTACATGAAATAGTAATTGAAAAGCAGTAGAGAAAGTATAAAAAATATTTAAATCCTTAACAAAATAAATAAAATACTATAGATATAGATATGTATTTATATAACCTAAAAATGGAAGTAGAGTAATAAAACAAATTATTGAAATTTTTATTCTTTTCATATTTAAAGTAATATAATTCTAATCGTTCTATTTAATCTAAAATTTAAAAAAAATATATGATATTTTTATAATAAATTTTTCTTTTTTTTATATAGGTATAAATTTAAAATTACTTATTTGCGTTATATTTGAAAAATATTTATATAAGCATGAATTAATAAGATAGAAACATAAAATTAAATAGAAAAAAAAAAAATAGAAGTTTAATGTTAAATGGAAATTTACGCCCATGTATGTATATGTTAGTATATGTAAAATAAAAAAAAAGTAAATTATAATTTAATAATTACCTTAAAATATTGAATGATAAGGTTACATAAAAATATTTATATATAAAATAAATGTGATATATTTTAAGTTTCCTTATAGACTACAGTTAAAACAACATTGACATAATTTTTTTTTTTTGTATAAATTTCTAATCCCTTAAAAGCTCCTCTGAAATACATATTTCTAATTAAGCAAAAGAAAATTAAAAAAAAAAAAATCAAATATAATGATTTTAATATTTATTAGTATTGTAATACAAGGTAATAAAATATATATATGTGTATTAGATACAAACAAATTAAAATATTTTTAATTTTATTAGGTGTATATAGGGAATTACACAACTTTTTATTACTTAATAAGAAATGTTAAATATAATTTTCCCTATATATATAAAAAAAAATTAAGAATTAACATTTGCCTTATCTAAAAATTTGTATAATATCATTTATAATAACTTCTTTCTTTTTTAATTCTCAAAATGTAAACAAGATCAAACCAAGTAAAATCATAATTATTATCCTTATTTAAATTTTAATTTTAATATATAAAAAAAAAGTAAATTATAATTTAATAATTACCTTAAAATATTGAATGATAAGGTTACATAAAAATATTTATATATAAAATAAATGTGATATATTTTAAGTTTCCTTATAGACTACAGTTAAAACAACATTGACATAATTTTTTTTTTTTGTATAAATTTCTAATCCCTTAAAAGCTCCTCTGAAATACATATTTCTAATTAAGCAAAAGAAAATTAAAAAAAAAAAAATCAAATATAATGATTTTAATATTTATTAGTATTGTAATACAAGGTAATAAAATATATATATGTGTATTAGATACAAACAAATTAAAATATTTTTAATTTTATTAGGTGTATATAGGGAATTACACAACTTTTTATTACTTAATAAGAAATGTTAAATATAATTTTCCCTATATATATAAAAAAAAATTAAGAATTAACATTTGCCTTATCTAAAAATTTGTATAATATCATTTATAATAACTTCTTTCTTTTTTAATTCTCAAAATGTAAACAAGATCAAACCAAGTAAAATCATAATTATTATCCTTATTTAAATTTTAATTTTAATATTTTTTCTTTTTTATTTTCATTGTAACTTTTCATATTATTTCTTCTTTTTTTCTCAAATCATTATATATTTAGTATAAAATTATTGTATATTTATATATTTGTTTACATTACTAAAATTTTATTACCTTATTATCGTGTTATATGGATTATTAAAATCCCAAAGGATATATAATTAACAATCTCATTTATTTATTCATTACATCTATTATATTAAGTTAAATTTTACTTTTTTATAAATGCTATACATGTTTTTTAACAAAAAGATATATGTATACGGAATTTTTTAATTAATTCTTAATCATATTGCTTCTAAAGATTGCAAGGTTTAATATAATGTGTTCACATGTTATCAAAACATCTTCTTTATATTATAATGTAATTTTAAGACCATTAGCATGATGGTAAAGAAAAATTACGTTATATTTTTTTTTCTTTTTTAATTGAATTTTCAAAATCATATATGTTTAAATTGTTTATTTGAAAGAAGTAATTAACAGTTGCCATTGATTATATTTAAATTTCCTTATCACTGAAAAATTCTAACCATTTTATCATCATTTTTAAATTCATAATGCTATTATTATCATGATAATTTAAGTCGAACAAAATTATATCAATGTTAATTTTGTGTTTTTATTATTTCTTTTTAATGGTTATTTTAATATAATTTATCTATTATGTTTTTAATGGTTGTCAGATGGTTTATTAAACTATTTCTT
>NW_021628500.1:0-68834 GCF_900005765.1 Plasmodium relictum | reverse complement strand
AAATTTAACTTCAATTAAATATTATGCATCATAAGAAAACAGTATATATATATATATATATATATATATATATATATATATATATATATATAAAAACGAATATATATACATAAACGTATACTTAGTTATACATGCTCTTTATTAATTTGTTTTCTTAATACTCTAGCAAAGTCATTAAACAGGCAATTAATAAATCAGCCATGCACTGATACTAGTTAAAAAAAAAAATATATAAAGTTATTTTTGTTTTGTTTTTATTGTGTATACATCTTTGTAATAAAAAAAAAAAAAAAAATGAAATTATTTTTTTTTTTTTTGTCGGTTGGCGTTTGCTTGAATTAAAATGATAATTAATTTTTACTTACATACAAATTTAATGAAAAAAGTCAGACATATACTGACACCAGTTATAGAAAAAAAAAAAGAAAAAAAAAATATATAGCTATATTTTTTTTATTTAATTTTTATTTTTAGATATCATTGTAATTAATAAAAAAAAAAAAAAAATAATTTTTTTTTTGTCGTGAGTTAACGTTTTTGGAATTTGAGAAATTAATACTTATCTTAAAATATAAAAATTAATGTAAATAAATATAGTATCTATGTTTTATTCAATTTGTATATTTTGAAATTGCATTAAATAATTTAGAATTTAATTTTTGTTATTAGTTATAACTTAATCTTGTAAGTATTTTTAATTAAAAGAATATACTTATTTTTTGTAAAAAAAAATACATTTATAAAAGTAAAAATATGTCTGCTAAGCAATATTGAATTACTTAAATCAAGTTAAAGGTTATATATGTATATATATCAATTATTATATATAATAAGTATATATATATATATATAAATCAGTATATTTAATTATACATGTGTTTTATTAATTTCCCGCTTAATGACTTTGCTAGAGTATTAAACAAAAAAATTAATAAAGAGAGTGTATAACTAAGTATACGTTTATATATATGTATATTCGTTTTTATTATATATATAATGTTCTTTTATGATGTATAATATTTAATTGGAATTTAATTTTTACTGCATCTCTTAATAAACCTATTAATTGTTATAAATGAGTTTTTATTTACAAGGAATTAGTATCTTCTTTTAATTAAAAACATACAAACAAATTATGACAATAAATTCAAAACTTTAATTTATTCAATTTTATTTCAAAAAATATATATTGAATATAACATAAACATTATTCGTTTTATATCTTAAGTTTTTATAAGTAAAAGTTAATTCTTTACTTAATTCGAAAGATAAATATCAACCAAACAACAACAAAAAAAATAATTTAATTTAATTTATATTTTTTTTTTTAATTACAATGATGTATATCAAATAAAATAAACAAAAAAAAATAACTTTATATTTTTTTTTTTTAACTAGCTTCAGTGTATGACTGACTTGTACATACACGACTAGTAAACTAGCTTAGTGTACTACAAAAAGTTAATAATATCTTTTATTGACCAATACTCTAGCAAAGTCACTACGCAACTACTGATTTATTAATTGCCCATCTAATGACTTTGCTAAGGTATTGAATGAACAATGTAATAAAGAGCATTTTCATAAAGTTTAATCTTTTTATTTGTTTATGTTTTTACTTTTTAGTGAAGTTACATAAAGATGATAAAGTGTTTAATTATTTAATAATTTATAATTATTCAATAGTCAACATATACTTAACATATAATAAATATCTTATATAAGCATACATACGTAATATCTTTGATTAAATATAATGCCTTTTACTTAAGTTTATATATTCTTAAAAACTTCATTTTCTTTCCAAAAAAAAAAATTAAAAATTAAAATTAAAAAATAATATCTTTCTTTACGAAAACCAAAATGTTAAAAAAAATTAATTTAAAGAATTTTTTTTTTTTTTAATTTAGCTAAAAACTTATTGGCGTTGATAACATTTGGTGAGAAGCTAAATTTCTTCATTATTATTTTAATTAGCTATTATATACAAAGTTAATATACAAACTCTTATTAACTAATTGCTTAACAGACATATTTTTACTTTTACGCGCATAAAACTATGTTATAACAAATAATAAAAATTAAACTTTACGTTATTCAATTTTATTTCAAAATATACAAACCGAATACAATTGAAACTATATCTTTTCATACACTAATTTTTATGTAAGTAAAAATTAATTATTTCTTCTATTCAAACACCAACAAAAAAAAAAAAAAAAAGTTTTTTTTTATTAAATAACTACAAACATATATATATATATATAAGTAAAATAAACGAAAAAAAAAAAAAAAAAAATAAAAGTAAAAGTAAAAATAAAAATAAAAAAAAATATAGCTATGCATATATATATCTTTCTTTTTCTTTTTAACTATCGTCAGTGCATGGTTAGTATTTTTCTAATTAGTAATCTAACTTTATTCATTATAAAAAGTTAATAAAATCTTTGTTAACCAGTACATGAATAGTTTTATTTTTCTGATTGAAAAGACGACTTTTATTATTGCAAAGAATTATTAATATTTTTTATTAATAACTAGTTATCTATAAAGTAATTGGATAATTAATAAATAAATTAAAAAGTCATTAAGATATAGTGTACACAATATACTAGGTTTTATAGTATTGTAATATCCAATTCTTTTAAATCGTTTTCATCATTTTCGCCTTCTATCGCTTCTTCATCTTTGTTCTTTTTCATCAACATTTCATTTTTATTTTGTTTATTCCGTTTCTTTAAAATATTCCTTTGTCTTTCTTGCCACTGTTTCTCAATTATTTGTGTTTCCAACATGGAATTTATAACTTTTTCTCTTATATTATCCGTTATTTCTTTCATATGTATCATTTCCTTTTTCCAATTCAACTTTAATTCCTGAAACCAATCCTCTTTTTTCCAACACTCCCATTTTTCTTTCTTATTCTCTATCATAATATTCATTTCTCTTTCTTTTTCTATTTCATCTATTTTCTTATTTCCCGTTTCTTGTTCACGAAATTTCTCATGTTCTTTCTTTTGTTCTATGTATGATTTAAGAAACTCATTTTTCATTGACTCTATCTCTTCCTTTTTACATTGATCTAATACCATCATATGTATCTCTGCACACATACTATATATTAACCTTTCTTTCTTTATGTCTACTACTGCTACTTCTTTTATCTCATTTTCTAAGTTATTTTTTTTTTCCTCTACATTCTCCTCGTTTTCTTCTTTTATAAATTCATATTCTTCCTTCTCATATTCTTCTAACAACTCTGTAAACCATCCTTCCTTATAATAACCTATAAATACCTCCCTTTGTCTCTGTAGCCATTTCTTCCATATTTCTTTTTTCCTCTCTAATGTAGTATTACTCTCCATTTTATCTTGTATATCCATGACTTCTAATTTATCTTTTGTTTCTGCATACATATTCTCCTCCTTTTTCCATTCTTCTTTCAAGTTTTTAAACCATTCTTCCTTTTCCCATTTTTCCAATAGCCTTCTTTTTCTTTCTATCCATTTCTTTGATAGCATCTTCTGATTTTCTAATGCTGCATTACTGCTTTCTTTTTCTTCTCCTAATATGACTTCTTTGTCCATTATATTTTCAATTATTTCCTCGTTTTTTAACCATTCATTCAAGCAAATTTCTAAAAATTCTATTCTATTTAATTCCCACTCCTCTTTTTTACAATCCTGCATTATCATCATATGTATTTCTATTATAGTTTTTCTCTTCGGCTTCCTTCTCAATGTCATATAATTACTCTTTTTTTTTACTTCTTCTATCTTTCCTTCCATATGTTTCATTTTTTTTTTTTTTTTTTTTCCTTTTTAATTTCGTCTTCTTTTATATTTTTTTCTTCTTTATTAATTTTATCTATTTCTTTTACATTGGTTTCTTTTTTCTTTAATTCTTCCATCAACTTTATAAAGCACTCTTTCTTATTTTCATCCTCTAGCTTTTTACATATCTCTTCCCAATGTTTCTTCCATATAATCTTTTGCTTTTGTAACATGAGATTTTCAATTATTTCTTCATTAACTCCTAATAAGTTTTCTTTATTCACTTCTTCCATATATTTCTTTTCATTATTTATCCATTCTTGTTTCAATTCAATAAAACATTTTTCTTTTTTAAATTTCTCCAATTTCTCATTTTTTTTTTTTAATGTAATATTTTTCATTATTTCTTCTTCTATTTCTAAAAGTTCTTTTTCATTTGAATTATCCTGTAATTTTAATTCTCCTATGCATGTTTTAAAAAATTCTTTTTTGTTCCTTATCCACTCCTCTTTTTTGCATTCGTCTAATATCATCATATGTATCTCTATTCTTAATCTTGATATTAATTTATTTTTGATTGAATTATTATCTATTTTATTTTTTTTCTCAATCTCCCTTTCTATTTTTTCTCTATCTATTATTTCCATATTCTTTTTCATTTCTTCTTCTGTTTCATATTCTACTAACAATTTTTTTAACAATTCTTCGTCATCAAAAGTATGTAATTTATTTTGCTTTTGTATCCACTTCTTCCATATTATTTTTTGTGTGTCTAGTATGGTGTTAACCGCTCCCTTCTCTTTGGTTTCCATCATTTCTTCATTTTTTATCAATGGTATATATTTATTTACCTCATTTTTCCATTCTTTCTTTAAATTTTTAAACCATTGTTCCCTTTTCCATTTTTCTATCAACTTATTGTTCCTTTCTGTCCATATTTTCCATAAGGGTTTTTGTTCTAAAAAAATATTAGTAATTTTTTCTTGATCTGCTTCCATAATTAAGTGTTTATTAATTATATCCGAATAAATTCCTTCTTCTTTAAATTCTTCCAAGCAAATTTTTAGAAATTCTTTTCTAATCAATTCCCATTCCTCTTTTTGGAACTCCTCTAATACAATCATATGCACTTCAATTACAGCCTTCCATTTTAACTTTTTCCTTCTTTCTGCAATATTACTTTTTGTTTCCATATTTCTTTCATTATTTTCATTTTCCAATGCAATTTCGCATGTGGAACTGTTTTTCTCATTACATATTGGAAAGTTTTTCATATTGATCTCTGATTCTTTATCGGAAAATCCTACAAATATTGATTCATTATCTATCTGTACTTGCTTCTTTTTTCTCTCTGTTTTTTTTTTCTTTGATCTACTGTTACCCAGCCACGATCCAACGAAAGAACACTATTACAAAATATTAAATTTATAAAATATATCTCTTTTATTTTAATAATTTTAATCAAAATTTATAGTTAAAATAAGTACAGATATATGTATGCATTTATATAATAATTTTGTCTTACTCTATACAAAAATATAAAAAGGAGAAAAATTCCCAAAAATGATCCCAAGGCAGCTGAAAGAGGAATAATTGTAGATTTAGTTACTGTAGATGAACTTTTAATAGAAATACCCGAAGGCATATTCATATAACTTGTATTATTAACAGGAATGCTTGCAGATAAACCATGTACGGATGTAGTAGTTGTAAAATTAGTTAATACAACACTGGAATTTTGTTTTCTATTACTTAGTGTAGTTGAAGGTATTGATGTAATTGTATGTTTTGTTGTATTTGTATGTTTTGATGTAGTTACAGGTTTTGATCTAATTGAAGGTTTTGATGTAGTTGTAGGTTTTAATGTAGATAGGGATGCTGTTGTATTTGTAGATTTTAATGTAGATGAGGGTGATGGTGTATTTTTAGCTTTTGGTACATTTGTTGATGTAGTTGAAGGTACTTTTGCAGATATGGGTGTAGTTTCTCGTGCAGTTGAAGGTGTAGGTGTGGGCATAGATGTAGTTGTAAGTGCAGTTGTAGATGTAGATTCATTTTTAGATGTAGTTGTAGGTGCAGTTGTAGATGCAATTGTAGGTATAGTTGAGGATATAATGGTATATGTATCTGTAGATGCATTTACTATATGTGCAGATGTAGTTGTAGTATTAAGAGCAGTATTGTGTGCAATAGTTTTAATTGATGTTACATTTCTATTAGGAATTTGTGGGGATGCTAAAGGAGAAAATGAACTTTGTTTACTTGAATTACTCGTCATTTTTTTTTGTATCTGGTTATATTTATCACAACTCTCATTTGAAAACATACCCATATTGATCAATGTACAATTATGAGAAATTTTGAAATCTTGATCTTTTCCATTGCTATCATTCGTACTCCATGAATTGTTTTTTATAAATCTATCCTTTTCTTCATTTATCCATTTATTATAATTTAAACATTCCTCATTTGTCCCTTTTAATTTGAGGACTTGAAAATGTTCATCTCTTTCTTCACAGAAATCTATTATCTTGTTCCTTTTATCTCTTTTTTCTTTTGGATAAGTACTAGGAATTCTTATACATTGAAGATTGGGATATTGACGTATTTTTGTATTTATATGTTGTTCAATTTCTTTCCATAGTTCTTCAGGATCTCCATCAACTTGTAATTTTATCACTTTTACTCCCATAAAATCTTCTTTTGTGTCATCTACGTTACCATTGAAATCTCTACATTGTTTTCTTTTTTTTGTTTTATTTCTTTCTCTACTAATATTCTGAAGTTTATTATCAAACTCATTAGTAACTTGACTCTTCCATCTATCATATCCAGCTCCATATTGTGAAGCACTTCTAGTTTTTCTTCTATTGATTTTTCTTTCAGTATTCATTCAATGCTCACTCTTAATTATGTTTATTATTTTTATTATTTAGTTTGTATATATAACTTAAAAAAAGAGTATATATATATATATTCATATAATTATTCAAATGCCAATTTTATATTACTTAAAAATAGTACTAAAGTATTCAAATATTGCAAATAAAGATAACAATAGTCAAAAAGGTAGGGTTATTTATTTTTATTTTTGTATAAAATTTATTTAAAAAATTTGTGTGTAAATTAGATAAATTTGTAAATATATTAGTGTTTTTGCAGGTTGTTATAATACTATTAAACATATTAATAGATTTTGTATTAAATCGTTATATTTCTTAAATGTAAATATTTCATAATAAGAAGTTATTTATAATTTGTTTTTCATAGTAATTTATAATAATGTAGTTATTTTTAGATAAAATTAAGGCCTCTTAGAAAAAAATAAAACAATAACTTAAATAAAAGTATATTATATAAAATAAAAATTAATAAGATAGTAAAGAAAAAAATTATTTTACAAAAAATTCTTATATAAATGTATTATATTTCATTTTTGTTACTGTAAATTATTGAATAAACTGAGTTTTTAATTCAAATATATAAAGCATGATTTTTATTCGCGTCGAATATTTTTCCTAACATTTTCTATCTATTTAAAAAAATTTCTTGATAAATATGAATATTCAGATTGAAAAAAAACACTTTTTTGAGAAATAAGTATTTTTTTTAGAAGCATTAAATTAAAAAATCATAATTTTGTTGGTTCACTTTTGCGTTTATAATTATATATAAGGAATTTAAAATTTTAAATTTAAATATATAATTTTAAGTTTAATTTAAAGAAAAAATATTGTAAAAAAAATTATTATAATTCCTAATGAATTTTTTTTTTTAACTATTGAAGGGTTATATATTTTAGTAGTTTTTATTTTATTCTCATCAAGTTATTTCAAAGATAATTTTTCTGATCTTTATGTCGATTTTCTATGATCTTCTCTATTTTTTTTATTATAATTTTGTGATACATTTTTATTTCTAGAATATTAAAATTCTTAGATCATAAAATATATTTTTTAATTACCAATGTAATTTTATATATATTGATATATTAAAAAGTGTAACAATTAAAAATAATTTGAAATATGAAAATTTTTTAAAATAGGAATAAATAAAATTATAAAAGGAAAAAGGCTAGAAAATTTATATATTTGTTGAAAAAAATAAAAAAATAGTTGCATATGCTATATATTATCAATACATTAAAAAAATATATACGTTATCCGAATTAAGCTCAAAAAAAAAAAAAAAAAGTAATAAGTTCAAGATGACTTTTTTTTTTCTTTATAGTTATAATATTTACTAAAGTATGTGATAAAAAGAATCTTACAAAAAATTAAAAATCATTTATTTTTTTAAATTTTACTTATATTATTTCCATTTATAAATAACACCCAATAATATCACTTCATTTACAAAAAACAAATGACAAAATATTAATTTTTACATTTTTGTTTAAGATATATGTTTGCTATAATACTTTTTAAAATATACAAAATATTAAATTTTAAGTTGAAGTATGGTATTATATTTTAAATGCTTTTTATTGTTATGATTGCTTAGTGATTTATTAATTGCCCATTAGAATATTTCGCTAGAGTATTGAATGTACAAATTAATGAAGAGCATGCATAAAAAATTATACTGATATTTTTTTTATACTTATTTTTATTTTAAATTTAAGTAAATTTATAAAATGTAAATTTAATTATATAAATTTTATTATCTCAGAGAAATTTATTTATTTTAGCAAAGGTGCATTATATTTTTGTTAAAATAAGTTGATATTCTCTTATGAATTATAATTATGTAAAGTAGTTTAATAGCAACGAATAACAAAATTTAATTTAAAGTTATTTAAATATCTTTAAAAACATAAAAATTAAAAAAAATATATATATACTTTTTATTTATATTAAAATAAAAAGTTTAATATTCTTTCTTTAAATACTTCAAAAAAAATAAAGAAAATAAAAAAAATAATTATGCATTTTTCATGGAATCAGTATACGAATAAATTTGCATTTTCCTGATTAGAAAGATGACTTTTATTACTATAAAGGTTTAATAATATTTTCTATTAATCAATTAGATATTTTTTAACAAAAACAGGATCTTTCATGTTCCTATAAATATTACTAATATGTTACAATTAATTTTTTAAAGATATATTTTATATTATTTGATTGATATTTTTCTTTTTTTTTTTTTTTTTTGTTAGAATGCTTTTTCACTGCTTTTCCAATTGAGAATTTTTATTAACAATATAAAAAGAAAAGGAAAAAAATATATTGTGTATGGTTTATAAGCATCAATATTTTGATTATTTAAAATATTTCAAAATTTGAAGTTATATGTATAGTATTTATAAAACATTAAATTTGTCCCTTTTTAATTTTTTATTAATTTATTTTTCTATAAACAATAAGTTTAATTTGAATAGAAAAGAATTCATAATTGTAGATTATCATTAGGTATTTTTTCTTTATTCTAGAATATAAAGTTTACCCGTTGATATTTAATCTATAGAATTTACATTTTATAATAGATTATTAGTTAATAAAATATATTATTAACCTTTTGTAGTATGTTAAGCTAAGTTACTGGTCGTGTATATACAAGTTAGCCATGCACTGACACTAGTTTTAAAAAAAAAAAAAAATATAAAGTTATTTTTTGGTTTGTTTGTTTATTTTATTTTTTATACATCTTTGTAATTAAAAAAAAAAAAAAATTAAATTTTTTTTTTTTTTGTGGTTGACGTTTGTTCGAATTAAAAAGAGAATTTATTTGTGTTACATGAAAAACTTAAAGAAACAAAAAGTATAATGTTTATGTTGTATTCGATGAGTATACATTGAAGTAACATTGAATAAATTAAAGTTTTGATTTTATTAATTGTTATAATTTGTTTATATGTTCTTTAATTAAAAGAAGATACTAATTCTTTGTAAATAAAAATTCATTTATAATAATTAATAGGTCTATTAAAGGATTCAGTATTAATTATACATGCTCTTTATTAATTTGTTTGTTTAATACTCTAGCAAAGTCATTAAGCGCCAAATTAATAAATCAATTGGCGACAGAGGCAGGATATTCGAAACCAACGCAAATAGAACCCCATTGGATTAGCAAAGTTCAAGATGAAATAAAATATCAAAAGGATTAGATTCGAGACATTTAAAGAAATAGTAAATTTCAATGAAACATATATATTTAAAGTAAAGGAAACCGAGGAGTTCACTAAAATCAAAACTCCAAATGGAATAACAGAAATTGAAGAGGAAGAAATAGATGATTATTTCTTGTGGTTTGAAACATTCGAAAATAAGATAAGGATGCAAAGATTAACAAATATTAAAACCTGTTTGATATTGGAATCACTGTTATCAAGAGCTCATGACAGAAAAATATTCAAGTCATGTGAAGACGAGGAAATAAAGAATATAATGCAGTTGAAAATTAAACTAGCCAGGAAGATCTTTATAGACAACGATGAGCAAATAGAACATATAATAAAGTTCGGAACTGCTAAGCGTGACTCAAGTTTAAAAGAAGCTATAAATTCATTTATCAAAGATTGTTTGATATATGCTAATAGTTGTTTATTCTTCAATGAGGTCAATGATGTTACTACAAATTATTTATGGAAATATTTTAAGAGACGTGTTTCAAAAGAAAATCTAATTCAGATACCCGGTTATTATCCAATAGACAAGACATTTATGGAAACCTTATCTTCTGCATCAATGAATATAAAAAGAACCTCCAAGAGAGAAATAAGATCTGATGTTATAGTATATTCTGTAAATCAAAATTATGATAGGGATACAGCAAAATATAAAAATAAACTTATTATTAAATGCTATTGTTGTGGTAATAAAGGCCATTTAAAAAAAATTGTGAGTATAGAAAAGAGAGATGTAAAAATTGTTATATGATAGGAAATTTGGAAAAAGTATATCCAAAAAAAGTCATAAGAGATAAAAAGGATAGAATTAAAGGAATAATAACTGATAAAATATATGATATGCACGTTAAGATGTTTAAAAATGAAACCAATCCACAGAGGATCCGTCAAATGCAAATATATCTTGATAAACAGATGGAATACATCACAAAAAAAAAGGAGAGAACAAAAGAAGGTATAAAGAAAAACAACAAGCTAAGGAAAGTGATGAAGATTTGACTCGAAAAAGAAATAGAGCTGAAAATATTATTGAACGAGATAAATCATCAAAAGAGTCTGATGACAATGATTATTCAGAATAATCAAAAGGAGACATATCTTGTGTTAATAGAATTGAATATTGTGAAGACAATCATGATTGTGAGAAGTATAGAGAAGATTAGTAGAATTTAATGGAAAAGTATAGTAAATATCTTGCTAGACTCAGGAGAAGATGCAAATACGATATCAACTCACACTGCAAAAGAATTAAATATAGAGACTGATTTAACAATTCTATTTTTTTCAATTAGATGATTATTTGTTAGTAATAATGGGAGAAAATCTAAAAAGGTTGCAATAAAGATGCTATCTAATGGCAGAACAATTAAAATAAGGTTTGTAATCGTAGAGGGAAATAAACCTCTAATTTTACTTAGCATGACGATAATGAAACGATTAAGACTTAATATTCAAGAAGAATATGAAAAGAATGCATATATTACGGAAGTTAAAGCTGAAAATACAGAAGAAAAAGTGAAAAAATCAAATCAAAAAATAATACAAAATTTTATTGACAAATCTGATTTAAATGGCCTGAAGAATAAAGATAGAATGAAAAATTTATTAGAAAAGAGCGTTAATCAATGAATAAATTCATTTTCCTTAATTAATGTACAGTTTGAGGTTTATCTTAATAAAACTTATATATATGTTCGTAGTTAATATCATAGTACTAAATAATTATTTCTTTATCTAGGAGTACAATACAATGCAATAAGTTAAGTTACTTGAACCTTAACCCACTTAGTGCGTCTCATTACTATTTGTTTTTTGACACATCTCGGTTATGATTATATTATATCTTTTTTTTTTACTTTTTTTTTATTTACGAAAAAAAAAAAATATACTTTTTATTATTATTATTATTATTATTACTATTTTTTTTTCGGAGAATGAATTTCTATGGAGAAACATTGAAAAAGAAAAGGATAGCAAGTGGATTGCTTTTATTTTATTTAAATTCTATAGACTTTTATTTTCTTAAAGTGATTTAATTAATTTTGTATTATAAATTTAGAATCTATAACACAAAATTATAAAGGGGTCCTAAAACTTGCTCTTTATTAACTTGGATATTCATTACTTTTATCTAAGTCTTTGAATATTCAATTAATAAATCAATAGTATAAACATTATACTTTTTCATTTCTTAAGTTTTTCATGTAACTAAAAATTAATTCTCTTTTTAATTTTAACAAACGTCAACAAAAAAAAAAAAAAAAAAATAATTTTATTTTTTTTTTTAATTACAAAGATGTATATACAATAAAATAAACAAGCAAACAAAAATAACTTTATATATATATATATTTTTTTTTTTTTGAACTAGAGTCAGGATATGGCTAATTTCTATTTTCCTGACCGATAGCTCATTTTATTTTTACAAAAGATTAATAACAATTTGTTTATTAACCATTAGTAAGCTAACTTTATTTTATAAAAGCTTAATAACATTTTTTTGTTAACAATACTCCACCACTGGTCAATGAATAAATTAATTACCCTTAATTAATATTCAGTTTTAAGTTTTGTCTCTATAAAGCTTATTTATATATACATAATTAATTGAATAGCATTAGGTGATTTATTAATTGGCTGCTTAATGACTTTGCTAGGGTAATAAACAAACAAATTAATAAAGAGAATGTATAACTAAATATACGTTTTTAAATATATATATATATATATATATATATATATATATATATATATATAATGGTTTCTTATGATTCATAATATTTAATTTGGATATTAAATTTTACTGTATCTTTTAATAGATATGTTAAACTGTTATAAAAGAGTTTTTATTTACAAAGAATCAGTTTATTCTTTTAATTAAAGACATACAAATAAATTGCAACAATTAATAAAGTCAAAATTATAATTTATTCGATCTTATTTTAAACATATACATTGAATATTACATAAGCATTATACTTTTTCATTCATTAAGTTTCTCATGTAACACAAATAAATTCCCTTTTTAATTCAAACGTCAATCGGCAATCCCCCTCAAAAAAAAAAATAATTTTAATTTTTTTTTTTTTAATTACAAAGATGTATATAAAAAAAAAAATAAACAAACAAAAAAAAATAACTTCATATTTTTTTTTTTTAACTAGCGTCAGTGAATGGCTAACTTGTACATACACGACTAGTAAACTATCTTAGTGTACTACAAAAGGTTAATAACATATTTTATTAATCATTAAACGATTCGTAAGACCAAATTTTATTTTGTTTTGCCTAGGAGTACATTTCATCTAAAATCTAAAATTATTATCAATGTGACCAACTTAGTGTGATTAATAGAAGTTTTTTTTTAGAGAATATCTCTGTTATAATTACATTAATGTCTTTTTATTTTTTTTTTAAATTTTTTTTGTGAAAAAAATGAATGAGAAAAGAACGGTAAATGGATTGTGTCAATTAAATTTTTTAACTTATTATAGATTTTAATTTTTTTTAAAATTGATTTATTAAATTTTGTATTATATAAAAACTTTAATACAAAATTATAAAGGAATTCTAAAATTTGCTCTTTATTAACATGGATATTCATCACTTTTATTAAAATCGTTAAATAACCAATTGATAAATCAATCACTTATCGGAAGCTATGATATTATTTATATTTTGCTCTCTCTGGTTTTTTATATAACTTTTAACTCCTTTTCTGTATTTCTTTATTAATTCTTCTATTCTTATCATCCTAATTTTCAAGTTGCGAAAGGTTATTTCTATCAGAAATGCCGAAATAATTTTTTTGTTTTAATACTTTTGTAGCTTTTAATTTCCTTTTATGATTATCAATTACTTGTATTTAATTTCTCATTTGTCCTTCGTATATTTCATTTGTTTTATTATTTAATAGTTTTATCTTTGATAAAGGAATCTGTATTTTCTTGCTTCTTGTTTTATTGTCTGCTCAAAGACTTTGCTAGAGCATTGAACAAACAAATTAATAAAAAGCATGTATAATTAAATATACGTTTATATATATATATATACTTATTTTTATTATATATATATTTGTATTTAATAATGTATAATATTTATATTACTGGTTAATAAAAAAAATTGTTATTAACCTTGTGTAAAATAAAAATAAGCTACCCAATTAGGAAAATATAAGTCATCCATTCACTGACGCTATTTAAAAAAAATATATATAAATTCATTTTTTTTTTTTGTTCATCTTATTTTATATATATCTTAGTAATTAAAAAAAAAAAATTTTAAATTATGTTTTTTTTTTATTTCCGGTTGTCGTTTGTTCTAATTAAAAAGAGAATTAATTTTTACTTACATAAAAACTCAATATATGAAAAAGTATAATATTTATGTTGTATTCAATGTGTATATATTTAAATAATATTGAATAAATCAGAGTTTAATTTTTTTTATTTGTTATGAATTTTTTGTATGTGTTTTTAATTAAAAGAATGAACTTATTCTTTGTAAATAAAAACATATTTATAAAAATAAACATATATCTGTTAAACAATACAGAATAATTTAATGTATAATATAAATATTATACCTTATAAAATGCCGATATATATATAAATGTATATTTAGTTATACATGCTTTTTATTAATTTGTTTGTTCAATACACTAGAGGAATCATTAAACAGGCAATTAATAAATCACTGACTGGTAGCTTATTTTATTTTACAAAAGGTTAATAACAATTTTTTTAATAACCACCGAATTAATATAGAGCAAATTTTAGGACTCCTTTTTTAATTTTTATTTAAAGTTTTAATATATTCCAAAATTAATAAAATCATTTTTTTTTATGTATGTAAAAAAAAAAAAATAGACTAAAAAAAAATAATAAAAAATTAGTATAATTATAGCCGAGATCTTCAAAAAAAAACTTTTATTAGATACCTAAGTTGGCCACATTGTTAGTATTTTAGATTTTACATACAATGTACTCCTAGGTAAGGCAAAATAAAATTTTATCTTACTAATTAGTTAGTATTTTTCAATTAATCACGTAAATATATAAATTTGTTTTAATAAAGGAAAAACTTAAAACTGCACATAAATTAAGGGTAATAAATTTATCCATTTATCGATATGACAGCAAAAAAGTTACATTGAAAGCCCCTCATATATAAAAGAAAAAAGTCATTTTCTTTTTTTTTTAAAATAGCAAATGAATGACTAGTATGTTTTTTCCTTACAAACAACTATTATTTTTATAAAATGTTAATAATATATTTTATTAACCAAAATTATAAAAATTATTTATATAATTCAATAGTTGCATATTTCAGATATAAAAATTTTGTATATTGTTTTCACAAAAATATCTTTTCTTTTATATATATAATTATTAATAAGAAAAAATTATTAAAAAAAATTAAAATAAAAGGAACGTTAATTTTAATTCTATTTTATGAATATTTAGTATAAGATACAATTTAAGCAATTATCCTTTAAAGTATAATTATACAATACGAATACTTTGCTCAATATATCCTTTATTTTAACTAAATAAACATTTAAATAATAATTAAAATCTAGAATATAAATTAATAAATTAAATATTAAAATATCTATAACTTATATATACAATAAATTAAGTTGCATTTTTTAAAATAACTATAATTATAAAATTTTAAATTATATTTTATTCAATATTGAAAAAAATATACTTATAATGTTAAAATATCAGCATTTCAGATGTATTACAAAATTAATTAAACATTTCTAAGCAAATAATTATAGAAATTATTTTATAAAGAATCTTATTCTTAAATATATATATATGAATAAACAAAATATTATTTTCGACTTACAATTTGAATTATTACTCCTTTTTGTTATAAGTAGTCTAATTATTCTACAAATTTTATTAATAACGATGATTGAACTTTTGATATATTTTAAAAAAATCATATATATTAACATTCTACATGATTTGAATACATGGAATTTTTAATAATGATTTTTTATTTTACAATATTTTATTCTTTAGGATATTTCAGAGTATTTATTGATTATAAAAGAATCTTTACAAAATAAAAACTTTCATAAAAATTAATGCTAATAAATTTTTATTCATATGTTTTTTTGTAATTCTCTTTTATTACTCAATACAAAAAAATAAAATTGTAAAAATAAAAATAGTTGCAAAGTTTTTTTATTAAGTAATTTCTTCTGAAAAAAAATAAAATTTAAAAAAAAATTATTGCGCAAAAACTAAAAATATAACAAGAATAATGTTCATAAAAAAATTATTTTTTTTTTTAATATAACTAGATGCAAACATTTTTAGCTAAATTTTATATTTACATTCTTAAATACATTTCTAAATAAGTTAATTCTTTATATAATATCACAAATTCACATATGTAACATGGCTCATAAGTAATTTTATTAGCCAGTTTTTAAAACTATTTTTTTAATATATTTACATCCCTATTTATTTCTTTTTAAATTTTTTAAATATTTCCCTATTTAGTTTAAAACTGAAAATTTTTGATAACATTATGATTTGCTTTTTAAAAACTATGGAGATATTTTACTATTCTCTATTTCTTCATAGTACCTTCTTAAATTTTTTACATAATGAACTTATTATCACTTACCGTTTTTATCAATTTTAGTCTAACTTTTTTTTAAGTATACTATTATGTTCTTTTGTCATAAATTTATGCATCTCATTCATTAAGTATTCTTCTCTAATATTTTTCCATGATATTTCATAACTTTGGAGATATATCTTAATTAATAATTCTACATCAGTTTGGTCCATCACATCAATAAAAAATCTTGTTTGTGATAATTCATCTTCCATCTTCAATTTTATCAAAAAAATATACCATTTATTCCATAATGCTCCTTTTTGATCATCAGTCATATCCTCTAGATCCCGCATGTTTTTAAATTCTTCCTTCATAGATTCAAGAAGATTATGCCAATGTGCATCTATTAATTTATCATAATGCTTCTTCATTTGAAAACAATGATTTATAGTATTCATCTCCTTTTGATCACTTACAATTAATTTAAAATTTTCCTTAAATAATTCATAAATTGTTACAACAGTTGCGTATTTTTCTTGATCAGTTGAAATAGTAAATTTTCCATCTATAATATTATGAATAAATCTTTTCAAGTCATCTTGGTTTTTTAATAAATCTTTTTTCTCATCAACTGGAATATTATTAAATGCTTTTAGGACAATTTCAGTTATATTATTCTTAATTATTTTTAGCGCATTATATGAAAAATTATTTTCAAGACTTAAATCTATCTTTTTAGAATATTTCCTATTTCTTAAGTTATTATAAGTGTCCTTGGAATGAGAAATAACCTTCAATGATAAACATGGAGCTATTATGTTAAGAACTATTAGATAAATGAAGAAACAAAATAATTTTGAAGTATTCATTTTAGGTTTAATAAATAAATATAAATAAATGATTTTTTATGTAATAATGCCTATTTTTAAGTAAATAACGAGCAGCTCATATGGAATTATATTTTTTATTTTATCATGTATTAATAATATGTTAACAAACAATTTTTTTCAATAAAGAATAAATTTTTCTTAAATTTATTATAATTGATTTTTTTTTCTTTTTTCTATTATATTTGCACATAAATGCAGTATTTAGTCACTCTAATATACAAATTTTTTAAATGTAAATAACTAAAACAAATTGTTAAAAAAAGTTTTAAAAATAAGATATATAGAATTTTTTATTATTCTATTTAACATACTTGTATCGCATGTATTATACATTCATTTATTTTTTAATTCAATTTATTAAAGAAGAAAATTATTATGTATATTATTACAACTTTTAATCCGTTTCATTATCTTATTATAATTTCTCTTATTATTGTCTATTTTTTAAAATATAAGAAAATTACTTTTATATTTTCTTGTCTTCAAAACATTTAGTTATTACTCAAATTTTTATAATAAATTGTTAATATATTATGATTTGTCTTTTTTTTTATATAATAATTTTTAATTTTGCAAATTTTATTAATTTATCTTTTATAATAAAACATAATTCATGATTATAATTGCTTTATTTTATATTCTACATGAAAAAAAAATACAATTTTTTGTTATTTCGTTGTGTCAATATATGTGCATTTTTTATTTTTAAAAAAATAATTATTGATATGAAAATAAATTAATATAGTGTAGTATAAAACTTAATGGACTTTATTAATAATGTATCATTTACGTAAATAATGTATTTGTATTAGAAAAGTAAAAATAAATAAATTAAAAAATATTTAAAAAAAAGAGAAAAAATATTTGATGAAAATACATATTAATAAAAAATAAGTAAAACCATCAAAATAATCATTCATTTTCCTAAAAGCAAAATTAAAAAAAGTGACTAATTAAACTATTTTTATTTCCTTTTATTTAAACATTAGAAAGTAGTTAATATATTTTTTTTTAACTTATTTCTCATAGAGTTTTTTTTATAAAATATTTATTATGGTCTTTAAATGCGTTATTTAAAAAAAAAAACTAAACAATAAAATGTATTATCCATTATGTTTTAATTCCTAAAAAATGTAAAAAAATTAAAAATTTTTCTTCCCAAAAGATATTTATATATTCATGAGAAAAATAAAGTGTATTAATAATATGTTTCCTTTTTTTTATTAAATTAAACTGCAAGTATTAGTTAACAAAAATATCGTTTTCTATATGAATATAATTGCTTTTGTTATAATGTGTTATACATTTTGTTTAATATGATTATTTATGTTATAATATAATAATTATTTTTATTGTTATTATTAAATACATATAAATAAAAAGTGCTTATATTTCAATTTTTTGAATTTATATCTAAATTTCTTAATAAATGTAAAATAAAAGAAAGTTCTTTAATTTTTTAATAATCATGCAATGAATATATCATATTATTTTTAATTCAGCCACACATAAATTTATTTGTATAAATCTCATAGTTTTTATTCAATTATTTTAAAATAACTAAGTAAATTTATTTAATATTTTTTTTTATATTGTTATCATAGTTGTTATACGTGTTTTATTATAATATCTGTTTTCATAAACAATGAAAATTTGTCTTATTTCATCTTAAAAAAGTTTTTTTTAATTTTAATAAATATATAAATATAACTTTTTTTGTTTTATTTGTTTTCTCTTTAATCGTAAAGAGTTCTCGTGAATATTAAGATTATTATATAACATTATTTTGTGTTTATTTGGTTAATAAAAGATGTTATTAACCTTTTATAATACATAAAGTTAGTTTACTAATCATGAAAATATAAGTCGGCTATGCACTGACTCTAATTATAAAAAAAAAAAAAAATTTTAATTTTTTTTTTTTCGAACTTTTCGAATGAAAAGGTTATTAATTTTAATTTGAAAAATAGAAATTAATGTATAAAATGTATAATGTTTATGTTATATTCTATTTGTATATTTTGAAATAACACTGAATAATTTAGAGTATACTTTTTGTTATTTGTTATAAATTTTTTGCATTTTTAATTAAAAGAATATACTTATTCTTTGTAAATAAAAATACATTTGTAAAAGCAAAATATAAGTCTGTCAAGCAATACAGAATTATTTAATTCAAATTAAATGTTATATATTATAAGTATTACTATGTATATGTTAAAATAAGCATATGCATATAATAAAAACCCGTATATTTAGTTATACATGCTCTCTATTAATATATTTGTTTAATACTCTAGCAAAGTCATAAAACAGGAAATTAATAAATCAGTATTTCATTAAAAACATTCGATTTAAAATTAAATATTTTTTAGACATAATAGTATTAGTTCATGTAAAAGTGATTTATTTGTTGAGCGTTCAATGACTTTGCTAGAGTTCTGGATAAACAAATTAATGGAGTTGTAAAGATGCCCCTACTGATTTTAATTGTTGTAAAAAAATATTTATATTATTAATACATAAACTTTACACATGTAGTTTACATAACTGAGCAATTATTACTTTAGAAGTATTAATTTACTTAAATAAAAATGTGCCTTTTCTTTTATTAAAAATTTGAATCACAGTTATTAAAAAATATTATTAACCTTTTATAAAATAATTGTTATTCATACAGAAAATAACGAGTTAGCCATGCATTCGCTAGTTTTAAAAAAAAAAGATCAAATTAATTTTTTATAATGAAGGACTTAATGAAATGATTTTTTTTGTAAAATTTTTGTTATCGAATTGGTTTATTAATTGTCTGCTTAATGAGTCTTCTAGGGTATTAAACAAACAGATTAATAAAGAGAATATATAACTAAATATACAGATTTTTAATATATGTACTTATTTTTTATTATATTGATTTGTTAATTGATCATTTAATGACTTTGCTAGAGTATTAAACAAACAAATTAATAAAGAGCATTGTATAACTAAATATACGTTTATATATATATTAGTTTTTAATTATTATAAACGAGTTTTTATTTACAAAGAATTACTTATTCTTTTAATTAAAAACATACAGATAAACTATAATAATTAATAAAGTCAAAATTTTATTATATTCAATGTTATTTCAAAATATACATTGAATAATACATAAACATTTCTTTTATCTCTTAAGTTTTAATAAGTTAACATTTATTCTTTTAATTTTTTTTAAAACACTAAAAAAAAAATTGAAACATAACATAACATAAAATAATTTCAACAACCAAAAAAAAAATATATTTAATTTTTTTTTTTTTTTTTTAATTACAAAGAAGTATATAATAAAAATAAACAAACAAAAAAAAATAACTTTATTTTTTTTTTTTTTTCTTTTTTATTAACTAGCGTCAGTGCATGGCTAATTTGTACGTACACAAGTAGTAAACTAGCTTAGTGTACTACAAAAGGTTAATAACTAATTTTATTAACCATATATATAATAATATTTATAATATATAACATTTAATTTGAACTAAGAAATTTTGTATTGCTTAGCAGACATATTCTACTTTAACAAATGTATTCTTATCTACAAAGAATAAGCATATTCTTTTAATTAAAAACACACCTACAGAATTAGTCTATAAAAAATAAATTAAACTCTATTTATTCATTGTTATTTCAAGTTACGCAAATCGAATATGACAAAAACATTATATTTTATATACCTTAATTTTTATCTTTCAATTAAAAATTAGTAATTTTGCAACTCAAAATATCAGCAGTAGTATGCTAATTTTATGCTACAAAAAGTTTAACCTTTTTTTATTAACTAAGCATCTAATCCCATCTTCATATCTTTATATATTTTCCCACTTTTCTTTAACTAGTACTTCAGGTATGACATTGCTTTTTCCATAGATATCAAAATGACCTTTTGGTTCTAACAAACTAGTATATATATATTTCCTTTTATTTTTGTCAGAAACTTATACTAAATTCTTTAACTGATTTTTATGTTTCTCTTATAGCATAATAGTTTAATTTTAGCCAAAGGAATCTGAATTTCATTTCCTCTATAATATACAAGTACAGCCTTTAGAACAGTACCATTAGCCTCTGTAATTCTATAAGGAAAAGACTAGTAAGGTTTATATCAACAATTTCCACTGTAATGTTTTATTTGTTTCTCTCATAATCGGACGGTTCACATGAAATGATATCTCCCATAATAATACCCATTTTTTTATCTTTTGACTTTTCATCAAGTTTATTTAGATCTCTATATACCTTTTTCCAATGATCTTTTAAATGAAGGATTCTCACTTCTAACTATGTTTCAGATATTAGTCTAGATAAACCTAGGCATATGCAATTAATTCCAAACGTAGCATGATAAGCCATATGGAAACATGATAGAGTAAAATAGTATATTAAATATTAATAAAGAAATCAAAAAATACTTATAAAAAGATATAAACAAGATAGAATAATTGGCATAGATAAAATTATACCAATTATACAAAAAAATTCAGACTTCAATATCACATTTAATATATGGTTAATGCTTATTTAAATTTAATAGAATTTATCCATAAAAAAAAGGAGTAAATGATAATATAGAAGGTTTTTTAAATCACAAAAAAAATGATAGTAAATCAAGTTCTCTCTAAATTCATCGGAAACTGAAAGTAATGATTTTTTCAGCATTGTAACGGATAAAGTAACCTTAGGTGTATTGGGTTCTTTACTTGGTGGTGGCATAGTATTTACTTTTTATTATAAAAAAATAATATTAAAAAATTAAAAGAATCATGGAATTTGAGGAATATAAATATAGTAATGATTTATGTGATTTAAATAAAAAAGAATTTATCAAGGTATCTTTTTATAAAAATTAACACTTAAAAAGAAATGAAAAAAAATTGAATCATAATTTTTACATTTAAATTATATAATCTTCTAGTATTGATTTATTAATTGCCTGTTTAACGACTTTGCTAGAGTGTTAAAGAGACAAATTAATAAGAAGTATATATAAATAAATATACTGACTTTTAGTGTATTACTTTGACATAATATATACCTATTTACAAAGAATAAGTATATTCCTTTAATTTATAAATGCACATAAATAATTAAGTTATAACAAATAACAAAATCATACTTTAAGTTATTCAACGGTATCTCAAAATATATGAATCTAATATAACACAAACATTATATTTTTCATACATTAATTTTTATATTTCAATTAAAAATTAATTTTCACTTAAATAAAAATATTGCCAAAAAAAAAAAAAAATTTTTTTTTTTAAATAATTACAAAGATATATAAAAATAAAATAAACAAAAAAAAAAATTTAGCTATATATATTTTTTTCTTTTTTAACTAGAGCCATAATATGAATGATTTGTATTTTTCTGAATATTAGCTTTATATATTATAAAAAAGTTAATAGCATCTTTTATTAACCAACATAGTAAAAATAAGTATATAAACTAAAAAATCAGTATATTTAGTTATATATGCTCTCTATTGATTTATTTATTTAATACTCTAGTAAAGTCATTAAACAGGTGGTCAATGAATAAATTCATTGCCTTAATTAATGTACAGTTTGAGGTTTGTCTTAATAAAACTTATATATATGTTCGTGGTTAATTCCATAGTACTAAACAATTATTTATAACTTAAACAATTATTCCTTTATCTAAGAGTACAATGTATGCAATAAGTTACTAGAACCTTGATCAATTTAGTGTGTTACATTACCATTTTTTTGACACGTCTCGGTTATGATTATATCATATCTTCTTTTTTTTATTTTTTTTTTTTTTGGAGAATGAATTTTTATGGAGAAACATTGAAAAAGAAAAGGATAGCAAGTGGATTGCTTTTATTTTACTTAACTTTTATAGATTTTTGTTTTCTTAAAGTTATTTAATTAATTTTTCGTATTAAAAAAAATAGAATCTATAATACAAAATTATAAGGGGATCCTAAAACTTGCTCTTTATTAACATGGATATTCATTACTTTTATCCAAGTCTTTGAATATCCAATTAATAAAGCAGCAGGCAATTAATAAGCCAAATATATATATGTACTGCCTTTAACCTTCCATTTTCAATTTTAGTTACTTTATATGTAATTTGATTTATTAATTTTCCATTCAATGACTTTGATAATGTATTGAATAAACAAATTAATAAAGAGGATATACATAAATATTTACTAATTTTAATTGGATATTATTTCTTATGTAGAAGTTGAATTTAAAATTAATTTTATAAATAATTTTTAAATAATGCTTCATTAAGGGAAACAATGCTCATTATTTAGTATAAAAGATTAATTCCATAAATAATAATTTAAAATTAATGAATATATGGAAATATCGTAAAAAATAAAATATTGTAAAAGAATATATTATTATGAATGATTATACATACTCATATAACTTATAATCCTAATCCTCATAAGATTTACCTATAAAAATTCATAACAAATATTATCACAGTACTTCATTAATTGAAAGTTCATTGAGTCTAATAAAGTATTGAACAAATAATTTAATAAAAAGAATGCAGAGATATCTCTACTGATTTTATTTATTGTAAAAGAATATGTTTATGCTAATAATATATAGTTTTTATTCATATAATTTACATAATTGAGCAATTATAGATTAAAAGGTATTTATTTACTTTAATAAAAATACACTTATTTGTTTTTATTAAAAATTCAAATCCTCATTAAAATTATTTATTATGTAAAATAATTAATTAAAAAAAAAAAATTTAATTATAGTTATAATTGTATTTTAAAAATAAGTAATAATTTAATAATATTGAAAGTATAATTCTTTTATTTTTACTTTAAAATTTAATTTTTTTTTTTTTTATTTTAAAAACTAATTTGATTTGATTAAAAAATATTGCAAGCATATTTCCTTTAAAAATTTTTCTACTATCTATACCAAAAAATTTTCATTTCTTTTTTTTTTTTTTAAATGAATAAGAATAAATATAAAAAAAACACATTCAAAAAAAAAAAATTGTCATCTTTTTTTTTTTTTAAATTAGCGAATTCATGGACAACTCCCTATTTCCAGTATAAACAACTATTACTATATAAAAAGTTAATAATATCTTTTATTAACCACACAAATACTAAACACATCTTTATCTCAATTTTTGTAATTATTTCAAAAAAAGAGTAATATAATAAATAGTATCGTGATGGTAGTTCATTGAGTAATATATTAAAAATTAATATAATAAATAAATAATCTTATTTAACATAACAATTCAAAAATTTTTTTTATTTATTAACTTTTAATAAATAAAATTGAAATTCTATTGATAACTTTTAAAATTATATTTTTAACTATTGATTTATGAGCTAACTGTTTGAATACTTTTAAAATATTTTAAAAGAGCCAAATTAGTAATGTTTAAACTCTCATAAATTTTTGTTTATTAATTAAAATAAACAATCCCAATAAAAGAACAAAAATTTTGCAAATAAAAAATTCTTCATAAAAAATAAATTCTTTTTTCATAAAAAAAACGAAACTAATTTTTTTTTAAAATAAAAATTATTACACATATTTTAATAGTTTTTTTTCTATTTTTATAACATATAAATCTCTACAAATGTATTTCTGCAAATGTGTTTTTTTGTATATGTATGTAATAAAATATTGCTACGCATATGATAGTATATATAGCATTATACATGTATTTTTCTAGTATTATGCATGTACTAATAGCATTTATATGATTGGTTCATTATTTTAAAAAATTTAAAAGGTAAATGAAGTCTTTTATTTGCCAACTATTAATTAAATGTATATTCCATAAAATAATATTATTTTTATCCCCTTTACGTTAATATTAACTGTGAAATAAATATATTAAAAATATATATATTTTACTTAAGCATATTTACAATAGTAATGTTTTATTTTTATATATATTTTAAGTAAAAAAAATTTAGATAATATCTTCAGTAGATCTAAATATTCTATGGGTCATTTCATTCACATCCTTCAATGGTAATGAAACAGAATTTAATCGTAAAGTTTCAGTAACTAATGCTTTTACATTTTCCATATCTTTGAAGTACTCTTTTAAATTTGATTCACGAAACTTTTTCAGTTCTTCTGTTACATAATGTACAGATATTAGTTTTTCCAAATAATAAATATTATACAACTGGTGAACTACAGTCAATGTTAAGTTACTAGGATCTAATTTAACAATACGTTCCATTATTCTGAGATATGAATTCTTAAATTGATCATATGATATATCGATATTCATTTCTTTATATAAATAATAAAGTGTATCTATTATAATAGAATCAATATGCATACTATATTCATTATCACATGATTTATTATATAAATTTTTAACTACTGTGTAAAGTGCTATATATTCAATATGAAATAATTGCTCCACATAACTTTCATTTTTTTCGTGTTTAAGAAATCTATTATTATAATTTTAGAAGCATCTTTAACAGAATTTTCTATTATTATTGCTAATTCATAATTATGATGATTAAAAAATGGTATATGTATTCCTTCCAATTTTTTATAAACATCATATATCACATTCCTTAAAATTGGTGTAATATCACTTATATTTATTACATCTTCTCCTTTATATATATTATTCAATAATCCTTGAGAACAAGAATGTTCTAACAACAAAATATGGGACATGCGATTGATCCTCTCATCTGTCTCATGATAGTGTTGTAAATTAATACGTTTAATTATTCTACTATATACATCCATCAATTCTGCAAATGACAACGATATTCCCTCTACTTTGAATCTACCATAAATAATCGAAAGGTTTTTTTCTTTATTGTACATAGTATCATGTTTACAATTACCTTCTTTTATATAATCACTTAATATTTCATAAGATGATGAAAACTCCGCATAAATGAATCTACTTAATAGATCTTTTCCACTCAAAAAATTTGCTCTTTCATCAATTCCATCATCAAATATTGTTTCTTGAACCGTTTCTGCAAGATTCCTCTTAGTAAAAAATCCTAATTCATAATTATTTAATGGTAATACATACTTGAGTAAACTTGTTAATGTATTAACATTCAATACAAATGCTACTGAGCTAGAAAATAATAATAATAAATTAAAAAAATTGTATACTTTTGATAAATCCATTTCAATGATAATGAATAATATTTATAAATTTTGAGTTTTCTTTATAATTATATTCCTATAAATATTAATAAACATTGTTAATATAACAGAAAATATAACTATTAACATATAAAAATAAGAGTAAATATTAATTTAAGAATAACAATGATTTTTGTTAAAAAAGTTTAAATATATTTAAATGTTTTATAAATACACTTTTTTTATTCAAATACATTTTATAATATATATATATATAGTTATAAACTTGTTTCTTTCATTTATGAGATAATATTTATAAAAGAAATGTTTATTTTAATATTTAATGTAGAAAAGAAAAAAATTTAACATAAAATAAACAGATAAATTTGCAAAATAAAATATCTTAATTATCGATAATATGCAATGCATTTAAAATAATTTTATATTTTTATGTTGTAAAGGTAAAAACTCTGCATGCATCATAGTTTTTCTACTTGAGTATTACATCAAAAATCAATATGAAACTACAAAAAATATTGACTTTTTTTATTATAAGTAATTTCCTGTCAATGTATATTTTTTTTTTTTTTCAAAAAAAGGAAATTAATAAATCACTTAAAAATAAAGGAGATATTTTAAAAATTGTTATTTACCAAAAAAAAAAAGTAAACAAATATTTTAAAATACAAATTGACAAAAACAAAATAATATAAACGAATCACCAAGAAATATAATTCAATGAAAAAGAATACGTTTACAGTATTTCAAAACAGAAAAATTAATAATGAGAATATAATAACATTGTCACTTATATTAATTATAATATAGCCTCTTATTATAGGTAATTATATATTTTTTATATAATTATGCTATATAAAATAGCATAAACAAATTTGACTTATATTTTAATTTTAATCAAGTTCTTCTATAGTTTTTTTTGAAAAACTATTATTAGTTATATTTAGAAACTAAATGATTCATACAACAATATTATATGTAAAAATAAAATAAAACTCATTATTATTTTATTTTTTATAATATTTTTTTATACAATTAAATTAATACAAATACATTTATTACAACTATTTTATTATATATATAATTCGATACTTGTCTTTCAAACATCTTATATATATATTATAAAATTTTTTAACTTTTTCATCTTATTAAAATTTCAGAAATGTAAATGATACCCTTTATTATCCATTAAAAAAACTTTTACGGTATTATACTATAAAAAATATAATATTTTTAATTATTTTTAAAATGAACCGAAAACGAAAAATTATTTTTTTTTTTTCAAATAAATTATTACAATGTTTGCTATATTATAAATAATGAAAAGAAAAGAAATAAAATTTCATTCTCTTCAACTTCTTTTTTTTTTAAATTAGATTAATATATAATTAAATTAGCTATATTAGAAAATATATTAATTATAGGCAAATGCAGAATTGTTCTTATTTTTTTTTTTTTTCTTGAAATATTCTATAATATATTATTGTGCAAATTTCTACTAAAAACAATGAAAGGAAAAAAAAAAGTTCATTAAAACTGATTAATCAAAATATATTTTTATGGTGATTTTTATAATATTTACTTATTATGATAAAGAAAATTTGAATATAAAATGAATGCTTATTAAAATAATAAAAAAAAAAACTACCATAAAAAAAAAATTTCTAATAAGATATAAAATTAAATATATAATAAAACAAGAAAAAGTTAAAATAAAAAATTTATATGTTTAGTATATTCTATTATTTTTATTTTCTAAATTCATAATAAGACATTATTTCCACAAACATATGCAAAAAATATCAATTCCTTATTATCACTATAAATTATATATAATAAAATAAATTAACTAGGCTAAAATAGTTATATTTTTTAAAAAAAACATACTCATTTATCAAAAAAGAATAATATGTTATAATTTTTCACTATAAATCTTTATACATTAGCTAATAAAAGATACGAAACTTTTATATAATAACAGATTGTTCATATAATGTGTATTGAAATAACCATAGATTTGCTACATTTAAAATAAAAAAAAATGAATTTATTTTTTTTTTTTAATTATATAATAAAAGGACTCAATGAAACATATTTTTAGTAAAATTTTTACCGTCAAATTGAATTAATTTTAAACCAATAAAAAAATTGTATTTGCAGTTTCTTGAGAAAAAAAAAAAGGATTTTGTTTTTTGAATATTTAATTTTTACATACTTTTGAAATATTGTTGATAATTATAATTAAATTTGTTTGTTTTAAATAAAATTATTTTTTACATAAGTAATAATTTTAATGAGAATTTAAATTTTTAATAAAATAATAAATGTCTATTTTTAATAAAATAAATAAATTCCTCTTAATTATTGCTCATTTATGTAAACTATATGTATAAATATTATGTATTATTGGCATAAATATATTTTTTTGTAATAAATAAAATCAGTAGATATATGTCTTCATATTCTTTATTAAATTGTTTGTTTCGTGCTTTAGCAAATTCACTGAACGGGCAATAATATAAATCATACACTGAAATAATTTTTTAATAAGTTAATAATAACTATAAATCAACAACAAAAAATTATTATAACATAGAATAATTTTTTGTCAAATTATTTAATAATATTTATAAGGAGTTAATTTTCATTTATAATATTTATTATTATAGTAAAAAAAGAATAATAAAAATAAAATAAAAATAGAAATACCTTTACAAGTTCTTTATTAATTTAACTGATCATAATACTCTAAATACCCTTGAATGGCCAAATAATAAAGTGATACCATTCTTTAACATTGGTTAATAAAAGCTATTATTAGCCTTTTATAAATTGAGCATTGCTGTATATATATGTAGAAGAATTGAAGTTAGTTGTACACTAACTTTGATGAAAAAGGCGCTTAATAGAATTACATACTCATCAAAATTTTTCAAACTAATGAAAGTTAAAAATTCATAAAAGACAAATCTTTTTAAAATTTTTGAATATCTCAAATTGAAAATAACTTTTTTTTTTTTATATATATATACACATTTTTATGTATTATTTTTTAATTCTGTTTTTTTAAATAACAAAAGAAGTGAGTATAAATGAAAAGAAGAGATACTGCTTAAAGTAGATAAAAATATCTAAGGAAGCAGTGAAATATTAAGAGAGAAAATATTTCATCAAGTATATTATGTTAGTGTTTATGTAAATATATTTATTATATATTTTCTACATATTTTACATGTGAATATTTATGCATATAAATAATTGAACATTTAAGTAACTTTAAATTATACTATTACATAATAGAAGTAATAAATCCCAATTAAATTAGTGTAATCATTTATTTATGCTCTTTATTATTTTGCTTATTCAATACCTTATTTATTGATTGTCTATTTAATGACCTTGATAGAGTATTAAATAAACAAATTAATAAAGAGCATGTATAATTATATATATTGATTTTTAGTTTATATATACTTATTTTTATTATATACGGTCACATTTAGTATGTATATACATATAATCTTTAATTTGAATTAAATAATTATGTATTTCTTAACAGACATATTTTTACTTTTTACAAATGTATTTTTATTTTCAAAGAATAAGTATATTTTTTTAATTAAAAAACAATCACAAAATTTATAACAAATAACAAAAATTAAACTCTAAGTTATTCAATGTTATTTCAAAATATACAAATCAAATACAACAAAAAAATTTATACTTTTATACATTAGTTTTATATTTTAATTAAAAATTAATAACCTCTCAACTTCAAAATCGTCAACAACTCCAAAAAAAAAAAAATTTTAATTTTTTTTTTTTTTATAACTAGCGTCAGTTCATGACTGACTTGTATTTTCCTAACTAGTAATTTAAATTTATATTACAAAAGGTTAATACATTTTTAATATGTTTAGCTTACAATTTGTCCAAGAAATTTCTAAAAATTTCTTTTTTTCCCTTATTTTATTTAGATAGAAAATTAAACATTATTTTGTAACATTTTTCCATCATTATTACATGATAAATCAAGTAATTCTAAATATACATTATAAAAGCTCTTAATACTTTATAAAATCTTACCAGTATATACTGGATAGCACCAAATAAAAGGTTATTATGTCATTTGGTTATACGATAATTTAAATGATTTTCTTTTGCTTCTTTAAATAGAGTTTCGGAACAATTTTATAGATTGATCTATATATTTAAATAACTTCGAAATTTACTGCGAATCATCTTATGATTATGGTATTAATGAACCATGAATTAATCTAGTGTGCACCATAATTTTTTAAAACATTTATTATTTGAGTTTCTAATTTTTTAAAATTTTCAATATTTTTATGCATATCATTGATAGGAATAGAAAACATTTCTATTTTTTTATTTATATCATTTTCATTAGTGGTAAATAATTTTATTAAATTTTTATTATTATGCATATGCTCTAAATCTATTTTTATTATTTTTATTGTTTTTAAATTTAGAATATTATTGATAACTACTAATTTTATTAAAACATTTTGATTAATATTTTTTAATATTTCATTTATAAATTCTTTTAATTCATGAGGTTTTTAAATTATATTTTCTCTGAAGGTCACTTTTCTTTTCTTTTAATATTTTATGTACATTATTTATAAAATTTATTATAGGAAATATGTTTTTATGTTCTATTTTTGAAAAATTATTTTTGAACAAAACATACTAAAATTTCTCATGGCTCCATTTGCAATATGATAATCTCTATAAATAGAAAAACTTGAATTAATTTCATTATTTTTTTTTTTTATGGAATTGACATCAGCATTATATTAGCTCTTTCTCTTTCTTCTATTCATTATTTCTATGTTTTTTTTTAGATAAAGTTTTAGTGTTTTCTTAATGTAAATTATAATTAATCTTTATTTCAGAATCTACAATATATCTAAAAGTAAAAAATTTTATATTTGCTTTATATTATATAAAATAAAAAAATATATGTACTTTTTTCTAATTGTATAACAAGGTTATGACCCCTAAAAGTTGAAATATTCTATAAATCAACTACACCCTTTAAACTATGGTATATTTCGAGTAAATTACCACATATTTTTTGTAAATAAGGGGAGGAATATTATAAAACAAGATGCATTTTGCAAATCAATGGAATTATTTTGTAAATCCCGAGATATATATATGTATAATAAATTGAATGTATTCATTTGTGAATTATGGAAATCATATAAAAAATTAGAAAAATTAAATTGTAAATTAGAGAAATTATACTGAAAGCATAGAAATATATATTTTTAAATAATATTTTTTTAAATTATGTGGATTATTATGTGTGTTAGGATTCCATTGTAAATTATGTGAGATATGTAATAAATTATAGGGAATGATTCTTGTAATCTATGAACCATATATTGCATATCATAATTATTTTGTAAGTCTAGAGTATCACATTGTAAATTAAATGTTTCATTTTGTAAATTAAAAGCATTATTTTGCAGTTCAGGTGTAGTAATATTGCAAATAAAAAATAGCATTTAATAAATTATATGTATTATTTTTTAATTCAGGAGTAACATGTTATAGATTAAAAGTAGTGTTTATTTAAGATGTATAGGCATTTTTTTGTATTTGAAGACTAGTGCATTGTAAATTAGAAGTGTTTTGCAATTCTCCAATATTACTTTGTAATTAACTGGAACCATTTTATAATTTATTGATAATATTTTGTGATTCGTTAATTTATTGATTATTTAATGACGTTTGATAGGTATTAAATAATCAAATTAATAAAGGGAATATAGAACTATCTCCGCTTCATTAAATAATTATAACTTAACTTTTAAAGGAAAATGAACAAATATTAAGTGATTAAAATACGTAATATGAAATAATCACTTTATTTCATATAACTTTTAAAATATAATAATAAAATATATTTTTAACTCTTGGTCAATAAATAACATTAAAAAGGAATATTATACATATAAATTTTTATTTGTATATGTAAGGTATGAGAAGAAAATACAAACATCAAAATACATACACTAGATAATATTAATTATAAAAAAAAAAAAAAAAAGATTATGTAGAGATAGATGTGTATATTAATATTAATTTTTTTTTTTTTTTTTTTTTTTTTGTAAGAAGAAATAACTTTAAAGATTGATTCTTGTTATTTGGTAATAAAAGTGTATGATGTATATAGTATTGATAACGTATTATAAAAGTGATAAATAATAAAGTTGGCATTAAGTTTAATTTATAGATAGTTAATAATCTTTTGTAATAATTAATATTATAATATATAAAATAAGTTGTAACAATTATCCATGCTCATTATTAATCTTCCTACTCTATGCATAAGTCAATGAACGCAGTTAATAAATTAATTGGATACAAAAATAGAAAATCAAAGTTGACGCAGAAAGAATCACATTATATTGGAATTATATCATAATGGAGTATAAACTGGAAAGGTGCTATATGAATAGCTTTAATGATATAGTTGATTTATGTAAGCCTTACAAGTTGTTATTAAAAATAAAATTAGGATCTGTCTAAATTTTAAGTACTCAAAGAATTTCCAAAATAACAAAGCATTGTATACTTTCGATGGATGAAGTATATAAATTAATACATATAATAGTGTCTCTATCATATTGTAATTGAATAAAATAATTATTTACAAATGAAGAAATAACTAGTATGTATTACATTTTCAAATTAAGTTATCTAGCCTTTTGTTTGCATATTGCTCAATATAAGATTTTATTTAACTTTTTTTTATTTCTTTAAAATAATAAAAAAAAAAATACATATACAAGTTTTTAGTGTATGGAACTTGTTCAAAAGAAGCATATATACAGATAAACATATAAAGACAAGTAAAACAAGATCTTATATGTTCATATTGGTGTAAAAGGATGTGTATCTAAAGATATACTTGCAAAAATATTTGTATAATGAAATAATTATAATAAAAATATGCGTATATTACTTTTTTTTTATAAATTTTTTTTTTTTTTTATATGTGAATAATTCATTTTATGTGAACAACTAATAACATAAAAGTATTTAATAATAGTTAATAATAAAAACTATTGAAAAACATGATTAAAAAAAATATTGTATTAAATTTATTTTATGTTATTTCTTAATAATATTTTTTATTAACCTCTTATAATATAATAATTAAATATGAGTACAGAAAAATGCAAGTTATATTTTTTTTTTTTTATATTTTTATTTTACTAAAATTTATATTTAAATTAAAAAAATTTTTTTTTTTATAACATAAAAAAAAAAAAAAAAATAATGAAATACTTATGCAAAATTTGCTCTTTTTGCCTAATCGAAATAACTTTAAAATTAAAAATTAAATTTATATTATTAAAAAGAAAAACAAAAAACTATTTTTTTTATTAATATTTAATTTTTATGTATTTTAGAAATGTTATTAAAAATTATGAAGTTTTATTTCTTTTTTTTTAATTAAAATAAATTTTATATATGATCAGTAATTTAATAAAGATTAAAATTTTTAATAAAAAAATAAAGGTATATTTTTATTAAAGTAAATAAATGTTTCTGAAGCAATAATTGCTCTGTTATGTAAATCATATATATAAAACTTACGTATTAAAAGCATAAATGCATTCTTACAATAAATAAAATTAGCAAAGACACTTTTATATACTCTTTTTTTAGCTTATTTATTCATTACTCTATCAAAGTCATTGAATAGCCGTTTAATAAATTAATTATATAGATAGTTATAATAATAATATACAATTATCTATAATACATGATTTTTATAATAAATATAATTAGTACAGATTTCTATACATGATATATATTGACTGTTTCAAATACTAAAAAAGTATTTAAATGTCTAAATAATTAACCAAGAATCTAATAAACAGATTAAAAAAAAACATGTGCGGGTAAAGATTTATACTTATTTAGTTTATTATAGTATCAATTATTACAAAATACTATTATTCACATTATCACATATTTTTTCTATACACAAAAAAAAAAAAAAAAAAACATAAACGAAAGTTAAGAAAATAATTTTTTTTTTTTTTTAATGTATTTTCTTCGTATACCTTTATACAAAATTAAAATTCAATTAATTTTATATTGCTTAATACAATAAAAAAAAGTTGTTAATACTATTTATTGATTAAGCAACTAATTAATCATAGGAATTTGTGAAATTTTCAAAGATTTTTATATAGTATATTGAACAACAAAATTAATAAAAAGCATGCAAAATAGTATCTATCAATTTTATTTATTCCACAATTATATATAATCTTTATCTGTATACTATATAAAATGAAATAAATAATTTCATATAAACTTTATAATCCTCTTATTTAAGATATTTCAACTCAATTTTTTATTATTGTAAATATATTAATTATATATTAAAAATTACTTCATACAGTTTAATAAAAATTTTCATTTATTTTATTAAAATTGCTTCATAGAAAAATTTTTTTTGCCAATTTGTTATATGTATATACACTAAAAGAAAAATAATGTTCAAAAAAATAGTTTTTTTATGTTTAGTGCATATACTTTCAGTTAAATGATTTTCCTAAATATTTTATGTACAAAACCGAGGTTTTATTTCTATTGTATTTCATCCTATTGAATATTTAAAAAGAGAAGTAATATTCATAATTTAGTATTTAGGATAAATTCTACGAGAGATATTTTATAACTAATGAATATATATGAAAATATGACAAAGAATAAAATAATGTAAAAAAAAATATTATTATTATTATTAATATCACATATTCATATATGTTATAGTCCTAATCCATATAAAATTATTATATAAAAGCTCATAAGAAATTTTATGACAGTTATTATACAAATATTCATCTTAATTTCCATAAATATTTCAAAAAAAAAGTAATACAACAAATAATGTCTTAATAGTAGTTCATTGAATGGGTTATTAATTATTAATAAATAATATATAGATAATCTTATTTAGCATATGAATTCAAAATCTCTTTTATGTAATGAACTTTATAAATGAAAATTTATTCATGTCTTTTAAAATAATATCATTTATCATTAAAAATATATTTCATTATTTCATAATGAAATATAATCCCCTTTATATTAATATTACACATGGAATAAATAAGTTCAAAAATTATATAATTTATTTATGTATAAACACAATAGTAATTTTTTGTTCTTATAAATATTTTAATTAAAAAAATTTAACTAGTCTCTGTAGTAGATCTATATATTCTAAGTGCCATTTTCCTCACTTCTTCCTGTGACATTAAAATATCTTCTGATTGTAAAGCTTCATTAACTTTATTTTCTATAGTTTTTACTACATCTCTCATGTCATGCTGTGTTTCTTGTTCATCAGGCTTATTAATTTCCCTTATTACATGATTTATAGTCAAATTATTTTCAATTTCATAAGCATTAAACAATTTATGCATTTCTTGAGTTGTTAATTCACTATGATCTAAAGGAAATACACGTTCCAGTAATCTGTGATATATATTTTTAAATTGCACATATGTTAATTCTATGGTACTTGCTGAAAAATATTTTAAAATCATTTTCAATATAAATGTACAATTATCGTAAATAGGTTTGTTAACATACACACCAGTATATACAGAATGAATTAATGAAATTAATATTAAATATTCAGTATCAAATAATTCATTTACATAACGTTCATCTATTTTTGCATCCTCACTAAATCTTTTATTAAAATATACAATAACGTCTTTAATAAGTTCATCTATTATATATTTCAAATCATTATTTTGTTCATATGGTAGCCTTATATCCAATGATTTTAATTTTTCTTCTAGTAAAAATGATTTTTCCCTTAATATAGGCATAATATCTTCTTGTTCGACTTTTTTTTCTTCACAAATTATACTCTTCAATGATTCTTCAGACACAGATTTCTCTATAGATAAAATATATTCGAAAATACTCCTCTTTTCATATAATGTAAACCAATTTCGCAAATTAGCACGTTTAATTATTCTTTTATATACATTTAATAATTGATTAATAGGTAATGTTATTCCCTCAAAACAAAATCGACCAAAAATAATTGCAAGATCTCTTTCCATACAATTAGAATCTTTGTGTATAATGAAATTTACATCTTTATATTCATCCACTATTTCTTTAGATGATAAATATTCCGCAGAGACAAATTTTTCTATGACCTCTTCTTTACTCAAAATTTTTGTATTCTCATTTTTCTCATCATGTTGTAGTCCTTGAAGCATTTCTGCAAGATTCCTCTTGGGTATTAATCCTAATTCGTAATTGTTTAATAGTAATGCATCTTTAAATAAAATTGATAATAAACTAACTTTGAATATAAATGCTATTTTATAAGCTAATAATAAATTAGAAAATTTAAATTCATTTGGAAAATTCATTTCAATAATAATGAATAATAAATATAAATTTAAATTATTTTTATATTTATATTCCCACAAATATTAATAAAAATCATTGACACAACATCAAACATAGCTCTTAATATAAAAAATAACAATTAATATTAATTAAAAAATAATAATCATTTTTAATAAAAACTTTATCATATTTCTTATTTTTTTAATTATATTTAAATATGTAATTTTATAAAAATATTACATAGTTTTAGTTTTTACCTTAATTATTTTCTTTCTGTTTTTAATTGAATTCTAAACATAAATTTGAAATAAATATATAAATTCAAATATTTATTTAGAAAGTTCACATAAAATTCACTAATGCACAAGAAATATTTTAAATATACTTCTTTTTATTCAAATTCATTATAAAATATATATATGTAGTAATAAACTAACTCAAACATTTATAAGGTAGTACTTAAAATAATTATTTTCCCTTTTAGAGTATAAAAAAAAAAAGTACAACTCATTTTTTTTTTTTATACACACAAATTAATAAAAAAACATTTTATTATATCTATTTTATTACACATACTATTCGATACTCATCTTTAAAATATCTTATATATATATTCTAAATTTTTATAAGTAATATATTTCATCTTATTAAAATTTTAGAATTGTAAATGATATCCTTTATTATCCATTAAAAAAAATTTTATATCAAACAATAAAAAATATAACATTTTTAATTATTTTTCGAATCAATTGAAAATGAAGATTTTTTTTTTTTTTTTCAAATAAATAATTGTAATATTTTTTTATTATGAATAATGAAAGGAAAAGAAATAAAATGTCATTCTCTTCAACTTCTTTTTTTTTTTAATTGGATTAACATATAATTAAATTATTTATATTAGTAAATATAATAATTATAGGAAAAAAAATAATTTTTATATATATATTTATTTTTTTTTTTGAAGTATTCTGTAATTTATTCTTTTGTAAATTTTTACTACAAATAATAAAAAGAGAAAAAAATTCATTAAAACTTATATTTTTATGGTGATTTTTGTAATATTTACTTTGATAAGGAAAAGTTTAATATAAAAATAATGCTTATTAAAATAATAAAAAAAAAATTTCTAATAATATATAAAATTAAATAAATAATAAAATAAGGGGAAATTAAAATAAAAAATTAATTTTTCAATATATACTATTATTTCTATTTTCTAAATTTATAAGACTTCATTTCCATAAATATAAACAAAAAATACGAATTCCTTATTATCACTATAAATGATATATAACAAAATAAACTAGGTTAAATAGTTATATTTCTCAAAGAAGAATATACTCATTTAGTAAAGAACGATATATTATAATTTTTCATTATAAATATCAACAGGTTTAAATATTTTTTAAATAAATTAATAAAAAATATAAATGAATAGTAAAATTTTCCTTTAATATAATATAATATAATTTTATGTCAATTTATTTAGTATAATTTATAAGGAAATAATTATCATTTGTAATACTTAGTATTCCAGTAAAAAAAATAGAGATCTGTCTATATATTATTCATTAATTTGACTGATCAAAATACTATAAAAGTTCTTGAATGTCAATTAATATAATGATACATTTCCATAACTATTCATTAAATAGAATTACCAATCTATTTCAAATGATATTATAGAATGAATATCACATAAATTAATATTTTTTTGTGTATTAATTATATATTAAAAGAGTTCAGACAATTAAGTTCATTCATCATAGTGCTTAATTTTGAATGAAATTTTACACTGAAAAATAATTGTATATTAACAAAAAAGAAAAAAAAAAAAAAAGACTAGTTTTTCCTTCTAAAGAATAATTTCCTTTTACCTAAAATGCTATACATAAAGAGTTGCATAACATATCATGTAAAATAGCCATATACTTGAATAGCATAACTTAATTTTTAATTTTTGGTTTAATTTCTTTTCTTTTATAAAAATTATTATTTATTTTAATTCTTTTATTTTTTTTTTTTTTTTGGGGAGTTATATTCCTTAATGTTTAATAAAAAATATATAAAATTTTGAGTAACATTAGCTTTGTAATGTATTTCTTAACATTTAAAGTAGATAAAATTTAACAGTTAGCATCAACTATTAATTATAAAAAATAAGGTTTCATTATTATAACATTATAATAAACAAAGCCAGTAGAGTTTATATGCTCCTTATTAATTTTACTGTTCAAAATAAGGTGAAAATACCTTAATACCCAAATTAATAAATCAAATGGCAACAATAGTAGGAATAAAAACATTATATGGAAGAATACATTAGGTTAACAATTACATTATAATATATCAAGGTATAGAGATGTTAAATTTAAAGATTTTAGATGAAATAAATAATTTAAGTGAGACTCTGGTTTATTGATTGACCACTTTCATATTTTTATAGTATTTTTAATAGTCAAATTAGTAAAGAACAAATAAACTGTGACATTTCTGCTATTTAAAAATTTTTATACTACCAAAATCTCATAATATTTTAAAATTATATAATTAATAATAATTTTAATAATTATTTACCATTTCATTTAATAAATGTGCATACAATATTTACTCATAAAAAAAAAACTTATTACACAAAATGCAAAAATTATTCTATATAAAAAAAAATATTACACCTCCCCCCCCCTTTACAGTGATTATTATGCTGTTTTCCTTAAAAACTTGATGTGAAGAAGACAAAACTTATTTATATAATATTCTTTATTAATATTATTAAAATTAACCGATAATACTATTTATTGATCACACTCTATTACCCAAGGAGAGTAATAATTTTGCTTCATTTTCTTTTTTTTAACTTGCTTTATAATCTCAGTCACTTTTAGAATATTTTCATCCACATCATTATTATATATCATTATTCAAATAATATGTTTGAATATTACTTTTTCTATAAATATGAAAATAATCTTTAGATTTCATTTCATGTATAAACCTTGACTTTTTAATTCTATTAGTAACCTGTATTATATTAACTGAATTTTATATATCTATCTCTTTTTAATAATTAATAATTTGATCTCAATAAATTTTCATTTTCCTTATCTGTATAATATAAAATAAAATTATTTTATATATTATTTTATTTTTAATCAAGTTCTTCGATGTTATTTATAATATCTTATTTTTATTCAGAATTATTATTTATTTTTAAAACTAAAATCAATTACAAAATAAAAGTTAAAAATAAAATAATATTTGTGATTTATTAATTGGGTATTCAAGGACCTTACTAATGTATTGAATAAACATATTAATAAAGGGTATATATGCAGTAATATTTACTTTTTTTTTTTTTTATAATATTAATTAATATTATAGATTTATAATTATTTATAAATTATAATTAATATCAACTTTGTAAGTTATTTATCACATAAATTATATAATACATACTAAATAAAACACATCATACATAGACTAAATCTCTAAACAAAAAAATAATGATAAAGAATAAAAAGAATAAGAAAAAATTAAATTATATTAAAAAAAAAAATTATTCTTCAAGCACATATTTATTTTTGCTTTTTTTTTTTTTTTTTTATTGCACACTGATTTGTTAATTGTGTATTCGATGACTTTGCTACATTATTCAAAGACAAACTAGCAAAGATCATAGAGATATGTCTCTACTAATTATATTTATTGTAGAATTATATTTATGCTACTCATATGTAAATTTTATATATATATAACTTACATAACTGAGCAATTATTATTTAAGAGACATTCACTTACTTTAATAAATATACACCTATTTTTATTAAAAATTTAAATCCTCATTATGATTATTTAATATTTTTTGTTTTTATTTTTAATTTTGAACTTAATTTTTATTTTAAACAATAGTTATATTTGACTACAAAAATTTTACAAAAATATTTCAATGGACAATCTTTTATTATTGATCAAAAAATAAAAGAAATTATCACATTAGTTAATAAAAAAATGTTATTAACCTTTTGTAATATAAAATTAGCTTACTAGTTAGAAAAATACAAGTTAGTCGTGTACTGACGCTTTGTCTATTTTATTTTTATACATCTTTGTAATTTTAATAAAAAAAATAATTTTAATTTTTTTTTTGGAAGTTATGGGCATTTTGAGTTGAAATACAAAGATTTATGTATGAAAAGTATAATATTTATGTAATATTCGATTTGCGTATTTTGAAATAACATTGAATAACTTAGAGTTTAATTTTTTCTATTTGTTATAACTTAATTTTGTATGTTTGTTTTTAATTAAAAGAATATACTTATTCTCCGTAAATAAAAATACATTTGTAAAAGTAAAATATGTCTGGTAAGTAATACATAATTGCTTAATTCAAATTAAATGTTATATATTATAAATATTACTGTATATAATCGAAAATAAATGAATATAAACTAAAAATCAGTATATTTACTTATGCATGCTCTTTATTAATTTGTTTGTTTAATACCCTAGTAAAGTCATTAAACGGGGAATTAATAAATCACATATCTTCTTTTTTAACCTGCGAATGCATGGATACCTTTCTATACTTTGCATGAACAACTAACTATTATTTTATAAAAGATTAATAATAACTTTTATTAATTATGCATATACTATTTTTGGTGTACATAATTTTTTTAATTTTTTTTTATTTTTTTTCAGATTTGAACACCCTACTGTCTAAAATTTAATGTACATATTTTTCTATCAAATCTTATGTGCACAACAGGAAATTTATTTATTTAATATTTTCTCTTAATATTATTTAAAATAAGTTAATAATACAATTCATTAACGAAGTCGTGAATAAAAATTATTAATAAACATGAATTATTAAAATTGATAAATATATAAAAATAAGATCTTATAAATAATTTTGAAGAACTCTATTAAAATAAAATAATATACAATATAAATTCACTTATTTTTTTATAGATAATTATATAAAGATTATCTATTATGTATGTTAAGTAATTTTATTGCAGTTATAATCAATGGAGATTTCTCTATATGCTCTTCATTAATTTGTTTGTTGATTTATTAATTGGTTATTCAACGATTTTAATAAAAGTGATGAATATCCAAGTTAATAAAGGGTAAATTTTAGGACTCCTTTATAATTTTGTATTAAAGTTTCTATATAATACAAAATTAATTAAATCACTTTTAAAAAACTAAAGTCTATAATAAGTTAAATAAAAATTTAATTGGAACAATCCACCTATCGTCTTTTTTTTCATTCATTCCTTTCACACAAAAAATTCTCTCAAAAAAAAAAAAAGACATTAATATAATTATAACCGAGATGTGCCTTAAAAAAAGATTTTTATTAAACACACTAAGTTGATCACAGTGTTAGTACTTTAATTTTTGCATGCAATGAACTCCTAGATAAGACGAAATAAAATTTGTTCCTACTAATTGGTTAGTGATATTCAATTAATTAAGTACATGCATAAATAAGTTCTATTAAGGAAAAACTTAAAATTGAATATTAAGAGCAATGAATTTATTCATTGCCAATTTGTTCATTACTTAAGCAATATCATTGAATGACTAACTAATAAATTATAACCCTATTTAGAAGTCTCACCAATTATAATTTGTAAAATAATCAATAAAGGAACATCACAAATATCTAAAAGGTTTGTAATAAGTATGAAGTCTACTAATAAAAAATCTAGGATATGTCTTGCTAAATTAAATATAGAGAAGCCATATACATATTGACGCTGTTGTTATGAACCATGTGAAGCATTTTATTATGAAATAATACTAAAATTACATATATATATATATATAAAGGAAATTAAATCTGAAGGGAATGAAAAAATAAAAGGATCTGATGAAGCTATTACTCATAATTTCATTAATAAAACTGATTTAAATTTTCACAATGATAAGAATGAATTAAGAAAAGAACTGAAATCCAATCTATTACTTTAAGAAAGTAAAGTAAGGGAAATACCAAGTAAATACAAAGTTTCTATTGAAGTACAAAGAAAACTACAGAAATATAATCCTAAATCTTTGAGTAATGATTTATTAATTGATCACTTAAATACATTTGTATTTTTTTAATTAGTCAAATTATTAAATAAAATGTATAGAATCTTCTACTTTTTTTGTTTATTATAATATAAATTATTGGAAATAATAATTAATTACTTGTAAATTATATTACATAACTTAAGAAAAACTTTATTTTATTTTTAAATAAATTTTTTACTATATTAATACAATTTTTAATAATTTATTATTTTATATACACTTTATTGTGTATCCTTCCTTTATGTTTATATATATATATCGTGTAATTATTATTATTCACGAAGCCTTCCAAAAAAATTATTATGCATGCATATATATACATCTATGTAATCGTATTTTTATCTAATAATTAAATTATTCTTATAAACATCACGTATGCATATCTAATTATATATTTATTTTAATAATTATTATATTTAAAAAGGTGAACAATACTCCTTATCTTCTGGGTAACAAACCTGAAAAAAAATTTAAGTCTTTTTCCTTATCAAATGATTCAGAGTAATAAACAAATATAATTCATATTGATTTCGAAGATGCTTTTATAATGAAATATACTTTTCATGAAAGTTATAAAAGTAACCAGAAGAATTACAATTTATTCAGTAAATTCTCTCACATAGCAATCCGGAGGAGGGGGAATAAATTCATGTAAAACACCTAATTCCAAAGCTATGTCATGAGCTCGTCTTATAATTCTAAACATCATTCTCTTAATATGCAATTCTGGAAGTTTAAAATTTCTTTTTTTTAATTCTCTTTCAATTGAATCAATTATATTATATTCATTTGTTAAAATATTTTTTATATATGCTTGATTTTTATCAACAATGCTTTCTAGTAAAATTTTTGTCAGATCATTTTCCATGGTGAAAATTTCTTTTGCTTGTTCAATTATTTTATCTGTTCTCCTCAATAAAATAATTAATGCATTACGTTCTTTTACTCTTATTATTTCATTTCGTATTAGTCTATACGAAAAAGTAAATCCTGCATTAGATAAATGAGCTTGAATTATATCACCAATTTTTAGACCATTATTATTATATGATAAGCCATAATTATTGAATGCTGGATCTTTTAGCCACAAAAGCGTATCAAGATATGCCGAATGAACAATATCGCATATTGTATTAAAACGTTCTATAGTATCTGAATTACTATATTGATTTACATTGAGCTTAGCTCCTACACTTGAACATTCCCCTTCCGCAAGACTCCTTTCTATTCCTTTCCATAATAGTTCATACTCTTTTGTTGGTGCTATTCTTGTTACATTTGAAAATAAGTTAATATTCAATAAAATTATTATTGATAAATTCATAAAAAATAGCCAATTAAAAAAATTAAATATTGAGCTTTTCATTTTCAATTAAGGAAAAAAACAAATACTCTAAAAATATAATTTTCTTAATAATGAGAAAACTAAAAATTAATAATATATATATATATATATATATATTTTCTTAAAAGTAAAAAAGTTATTTTACTAAATATATTAAGAAAATCATAAATAAATAATTGATAATTTTAAATACTAAAAAATATATATATATTTTTTTTTTAAACCATTAAAAATAATTTCATGCATTTTTAGCAAAAAAAAAATTTATAATTATTTCAAAATTTTTTCATTTAACTTTATTTTTAATAAGCTCTTTCATAAAAATAAAATTCATTTTTTTGTATGTGCATTTCTTGAATGAATTAATCTTAATAATAATACTATAAATTTATATAAAATACAGTAACATAAATTTAATAGAAGAAGCAAAATTATATATTATCTATAGCAAAATAATATATTCAAAATAAAATAAAATAAGAATAAAAAAAAATATTAAATAAAGATAAAAAAAAATAAATCAAAATATATAAAATAACAATAAAAGCATTATAATATGAAGATGCATGTAAATTTATAGACACTGCAACTATCCATGTATCAAGAAAAAGCATGCAAAATTAAGATAATATATCTTTAAATATATATTGTTCATTAAAAACAACTGAGCTTATATTAAAAAAAAAATTAAAATAAGTATTTTATATTTTTATATTTATTTATTTTTTGTTTTTAATTTGTGTATTCCTAGAAAAAATAGAAAAAAACATGTTTTTAAAATTTTTCCTTTACAGATATATAAAGAAAAAAATTGAATTAATCTATGTATTTTCTATTATGGTAATTGGTTTATAATATTAAAATGAAAATTTCTAAAAAAAATTACAAACTTTTTTTAAATATTCTTTGTATATAATTCTTTTATTTTTAATCTTTATAATGTAATGACTTATTTTAATCTTTTATTTAATTATATGTTTCTTAATTCTCAAAAAAAGAACTTAGTTACGTAAATATTTCTTGCATAAATTATGACTGCAAAAAGATAACAAAATATATAAAAATAAATTAAAAGAAAATAATAATATATATGAATTAATAGAAAAAATATACATGAATATGCTAAATTAAACAAAAATACAAACATTATAGAAAACATTTGTACATAAAATAAAAGACATTATAATTTATGTATAATTATTTATTATATTGATTTATTAATCTCCTGTTTAATGACTTTACTAGGGTATTAAACAAGCAAATTAATAATGAGCATGCATACGTAAATATACTGATTTTTAGTTTATATGTATTTATTTTCGATTATATACAGTAATATTTAATATATATATAACCTTTAATTTGAATTAAGAAATTATGTATTGCTTAACAGACGGATACATTTTTATTCTTTACAAATGTATTTTTATTTTCAAAGAATAAGTATATTTTTTTAATTAAAAAACAATCACAAAATTTATAACAGTTCACAAAAATTAAATTCTAAGTTATTCAATGTTATTTCAAAATATACAAATCAAATACAACAAAAAATTTATACTTTTATACATTAGTTTTATATTTCAATTAAAAATTAATAACCTCTCAACTTCAAAATCGTCAACAACTCTAAAAAAAAAAGTTTTAATTTTTTTTTGTTTTATAACCAGCATCAGCTCATGGCTGACTTGTATTTTTTTAACTAGTAAGCTAATTTTATATTACAAAAGGTTGATAACATTTTTTTATTAAACACACATATATTGAAAAAAATTCAATTTCAATTAAGCAAAAAATAAAAATAAATATTTTACATATGATAATTCCTTTTACTTTTAAAATTTTGACAAAAAATAGAGAAAAAATGCATAGTTTAAAATTTTATCATTTCCAACATTGGTTAATAAAAAGTATATTAACTTATTTTTTTACCTTATATGCATTCATTAATGAAATAATTTGAAATACATTATGAAAAAGACATATAAGCTAATATATACATAAAAAAGTAAATAAGACATCTTTGAAAAAATAATTTCATATAAATCTTATATCCATCAACTTTCCTCATATGATTACATTGAGTCCCAATTTTCATCAGATCTATTTTCAGGTTTATGTTGCACATATTCTTCTACCATCATTAAATTTCTTTCCCATTCTTTTTGTTTTTCTCTTATCCACTTTTCCGTAAATTCCTTGTAATCCTCCTTTAATTCCATAAATTGCATCCATAATCTATGCCTCTGATTTTTATCAGCAGTACCTTTTTCTAAAATCCAGGTAAAATGGAAATAATCATCTTTATAACTATCCATGTTTTGTTGGTATTCCATATCCATTTTTTTCATTGTATTTTCCATATTATGATTCATCCATCTATTGTATTTATAACGTTCTCTTCTATGATTCCATAGATTAACCATTTTCTCCTTTGCCAAATTCCAAGTTTTACTTATATTCTTCATAACATTATCCCAGTTCTCTCGTTCTGCCTGAATATATTCTCTTTCTGTATGAGATCCTTGATTACTAGAATGTTCTTCTAATTTTCTTGAATAATTACTTTTTAGATATATCTTAGAACAAACTTTATTTTGTGATTTCAATGAACACTGTTATAAAATTAATAAATTAAGAATTTAAAAAATAATTTTTTAAATTAATGGTAAATAACTAATCTAGATAAACAGAATATATATGAATATTTGAATAATTTGAGTTTTCTTACTTGTGCTAGAAGACACAAAAGAAATATAAGTGTTAAGTGAAAATATCTAAAAAAAGAAGGATTTGTGTAATTCCTCTTTTTATATATTTTACTTTGATTTTCTGATGAATAAGCAGAAATAATATTCCTAATCAAAATACTACTAGCTAAAATTCCTTTACTCAAGTTATTTGTGATATTATTAGATTGCATAATTAATTTTTTATTTTTTTTAAATATAAAATGATTATTATTGAAAAAAAATTCTTGTTTTTTTAGTACAAATTAAAAAATGTATTTAATTTTAGACTAATATTACCTATTCCATAAAAAAAAAAAAGTATATAAAGCATAATAATAAAGATCATAAGATTGCAATAGAAAATATAAAATAATAAGATGTAGCAAAAATAAATTATGTCATAAAACTTTCATTTAAATTTAATTCAATTTAAAGTTATTATAAAAATATTACATATAAATATAATAAAAATTTAATAGATAAATAATATACATAATCTTAGAATTTAACCATTAAAATTTTCTTTAAAAAAATTTTTTTTAAAAGAATTAATCTATATATTCCAGTAATTATTCTTTGATTCAATTTTTATATTCATATATAAGAATTCTGATAATAATTTGTTACTTTTTTTATATTTTTTTGGTGAATAATTTATATAAAAATATAATCACTTTAATTCAATTCTTTTAAACATGTAATATAATATATTAAAATAAATATAAATTATAAAAAATATTCTTTCCTAAAATATGTTTTGCAAAAATAAATTTTAGTTATAAATTGGATTTTCATTATTCATGGGGTTGTGCACTAATTACTAAGATTTTAAAATTTTAATGAGATTCATTATTTCTAAAAAATAAATTATTATAACAATTAATACCAGAGTACATAAAATTTTTTTAATATTAGTGCACTTTTTCTTTTACTTGTTTTCATTGTGACTATTAATTTTTTATTAAATTACGTAATGCTTATTTAAGTATTTTTTTTAGTTTTTTTCGAGAGTTCTATTTTTTAATATATTAGAGAATATAATATATATAGGAATACTAAATTGATGTGTATTCAACATAATCAAAGTATTTTGTATTCAAATACAAATTAAAAATAAAAAATAATTATTTTCTACCATATTGTTATATTAAAATAAAGAAATAATTTAATTTTTATTAAAGTAAATGCTACAATAATTTTTTTAATTTTTATAAAAGTAAATGCAATAATAATTTTATTTTATTTAAATAATTACTTAATTTGTGTTTCACTAAATATTTACATTAATTAATCTTATTTTTTTTTAATAATTTTTCAACCAAATTTTTACTATTTTTACCATCATTTTTACAAATTCTAAATATGTTAAAATTGTCTTCTTTACATATGATTACGAAAAAAAATAAAGATAAAACTTATATAAAAAATATAATGTGCGCTATATAACATTTAAATTTTGTGATACATGCGGTATTTTGATAATATTTATCATAATAAATATTACAATAATGTAATATATTTATAAAAATAAAAAAAAAAAAATGAAGATAAAATTTTAAGTAATGACAATTATAGCAAAAAAATCACAGTTCATTATTTTAAATATATTTTAATGATTATCTAATATATATATGTATATATATATATATATATATATAAGATATATATGAAGTTACAATAGAAATGGGAAAATCGAAATCGAAATCATTTACATGCAGTTATATTTTACTAGTGATAACAAAAAATTATAGAAAAAAAAGGAAAAAATAAAATAAAGTATACAGGTTTAAAGACTTATGTAGTATATAAAAGTTAGAAAATTAAAATTTATTAAAATAATTTTATTTACAACGTTAAGATGCATAACATATAATTAAATATAAATTAAATACTAAAAATTAAAAAACACATACTTCAATAATTAAATTCCAAATCCGATATAAACAAAAGAAAAAAAATGTAATAATATTAAATATAAAAAAAAAGAAACATAATTTAGTAAAATAATATTATAAAATACATTACAGAAATTTTATATATAATTAAGATTTTAAAAATAAAAGTTAAAAGTTTTTATTAAATTATAAACATTAAAATAGTTCATTCGAAATAATGATATAGCAATAACTATTATTGTATAAATTTATTAAATGTAAAAATGAATAAAATAATATGATTTAATTAAATTTTTAATTTATGCGCGAATAAATTATAACATAGTTTAGACTATGTTAATTTTAAATGATATGATTAATGATTAATTTATTTTAATTTTAATATTCACAATTTAGGTGTAAAACATTTAAATTCCATTATAATTTAAAATTAAAATTTAACTTGGAATTATATGTAAATATATTTTTTTTTCTTTTTTTTTGTATTAATAACTATATATTATAGAAGAAAGTATGCAAAAACAATAAAGAGAAAAAAATAAATAAAATGAAGATTGGAAGAAGAGAAAAAATAAGTGGCATTTAATTTTTAATAACATAAATATTTAGATAGTTACAGTAAAAATGCAACACATAAAGCATTAAAGAAGGCATATACAAATATCATTGATGATGATTCCATATACTTAATTTTAAATTATTCTGAATTAATAATAATGAAAGTAATTTAATCATAATAAAGTTATATTAAAAAGTATAAAAGATAATGAAAAAAATATATTATAGTATTTATGATATTGAAAATAATATACATAGGACAATGACTTAAGGCATATTATTGAAGTCCTTGTTAGAATTAAATACATAAAAAATTGAAATTTACTTTATTATTAGAGATATGGTGTTTCTATGTGTATATGTAAAGATACACGTAAACATGTTTTTTTTTATAGTTTCTTCATTTTATTTTATTTTATTTTTTTTTTTTTTTTGTAATTAGTTCTGATTAAATATAACACAAAAGTAAATAGAAGAAAAATTTAATTTCTTTTATTTAATATATTTTTACATAATTATTTCTAATAATTGTCATGTTTTAGTTTTTATAGATAATTATTTTACTATGTGAAATCAAAATATAAATTTTCAAACTTTAAATTTAATTTTTTATAGTTTTTTTATTTAAATTTTGCTTTTTTTTTTTTAAGTAGATTGAATACTAATGTTTAAATACATCATGTATGCTTGGTATGTCTAAAAAAAAATTAATTTTTAATGCCAAAAATTAGAAATAATTTTTTTTATGAAAATTTTAATATATATAAATGATAAAGTTTTTTTTTTTTTTATAGTGTTTATATTTTCTATATTTTAAAATTAGGTACTATTATAAAAAGAATCTCAAAGCGATTTTAACATATATTTTAAAATAAATACCTTAAAAATATATTTTAAATTCTTTCTTTCACTTTTGTTACAATAAAATTTATTCTATACTAAATTAGATAGACAAAATATATAAAACGATTATATATTTTTATATAAAATTATGTGATGAAAAAAAAAAGCCATAAGGTATATTTGATTGTATTTTTATTTGAAAACATATATTGAATCATAATTCTTGAGATAAAACTATAATGCATAGTAATGATTAAAAATTTTAATAAAACTAAAAAATAGAAAGAAATAAAATGTGTGAATACATTATTCATTTAGAGTAACTAATATAAAGATATATATTTATTAATAACTATAAAATTTTACTTATTTCACTTATAAAGTATAATTATTATCGTAATATATAAAAGGATAATGCACGTTAAAAAAAAATATGAATTAATAAAAAAATGATAAATTACTTTTGTATAGCTTCAAAATATTATTTTCCCAAAGAGATTAAATTCTATTTATTACAACATAACATTATATTTCACCAAAATATTTTGTATAAAATAATTTATTGAATATATTTATGTCATTTAATTTTATTCTTATGTATATTAAATACTTTTTGCCTCTAAATGAGGCAAATAAAGAAATATGTTACAAGAAAACTAGCATAGCATAATATCGTTGCATACTTTATATTGATTCGATTTCTCTTTTTTAGTATTATTATTTCGTATTTTTTTTTTTTTTTTGTATTTTGCAAAGTCATATTTAAAAATATATCTCATTATGTTATTTCATTTATGATTCTACTGATTTTTAGTGCAATGGATTCTTATTATTAATACTTTAAATTATTATGCTACTACTAATTTTTCTTTTTTATTTAATAGAGATAAGAAAAAAATGAAAAATGAAAAATATTATAAATATTAAATGTTTATGAAAAAAGTATAAGAGTATGTTAAAAAAACAAAAATAATAGAAAAGTTAATTCAAAACACATTAAATAAAACAAAATATTAAATATAATAGATTTTAAATAGAGATATATTAAATTGTAAAAAAACAAAAATAAAACAAAAATAATGATTATTATTTTATTTTATCTTCATTTTTTTTTTTTCTCAGTATTCTATAAAGATCAGAAAAGATATTATTTTAGGTACCATACAAATTATTTCATATAAAAAGTTTAAGAATACTAAGTCTATATGTGTAATAAAAAATTTTTTTTTCATATTATCTTTATAGAAGATAATAAGTAATAGGAAAAATAAATAATTATAATATTATTACTTAAATTCCATTAAATATCTGCAACTATCTTTGTAAAATTCTATGTAATTAAGGATTTTTCATATACTGTCTTGATTATGTGTTTATTAATTTTTTCTTTGTATATATATATAATTATTTCGTTTCTATTTTAATATTTTTTCATATAAGTAGTTTTCATCATTTTTTTTAATTCTTTTATATCTTATTTTGTTGTATTATGTATGTGTTTTCTATAATTTTGGCTTTCCCCTTTATGTGTTCATTCATTGATTTATTAATTGGTTATTCAACGATTTTAATAAAAGTGATAAATATCCAAGTTAATAAAGAGCAAATTTTAGGACTCCTTTATAATTTTGTATTAAAGTTTCTACATAATACAAAATTAATTAAATCACTATTAAAACTAAAATCTATAATAAGCTAAAAATTAATTGATGCAATCCACTTACAATCCTTTTCTCATTCATTCTTTTCTCAAAAAAAAAATGTACTTGAAAAATAATAAAAAGATATTGACATAATTGCAGCTGAGATGTATCTTAAAAAGAAAATCTTTATTAGATATACTAAGTTGGTTACAGCCCAAATACTTTAGCTATTTCATGCAATACACTCCTAGGTAAGACAAAATAAAATTTATCTTTACTAATTGGTTAGTTCTATTCAATTGATCACACACATGTATAAATTTTTTTATTAGGGCAAAATTTAAAACTTTATATTAATTAAGGGAAATCAATTTATTCATTGGGCATTCATATAAATTGTATGCGAGAATTATACTTTTAATTACTTAAAAATTAAAGAAATATTTGGTAATTTTATTTTAAAGTATTAATTTAAGTATATCTTTTTTATATCATTTTATTTTACAAAGGAATATAAATTTAATCTATTCATTTTACGTAAAGTATTAAATAAAATTTTCCATTTACATTTTTAAAACTAATTTAGAAAGGATATTTTTATAAATTGAATATAAAAAAGACACTTATAAATTATATTTTTTATTTTATTTTTTTTTTTATTGTCTTAAAAGCACGTTATTATTACCAACTTATTTTTTGAAGCTTATATATTTTTAATATAATATAGAAATAATTTTAATATTTATTAAGGAGATCACCGATTATATTATTAAAAATTCTATTTAATAGATTATTTGTTCTAAAAAAACGATGAAATATAAAAAATAATATGAAAATTTGCAAAAACACAAAACTTTGATAATACTAACTTATAATATACATAAATTTTAAAATAATAATAATAAATAAAAGAATAACTAAAATACTACGATTTATAATGAAAATCATTAATCAATAAAAAGGTTCATGAACAATACCCTATGAAAAAATAAAAATAACATGAAAAAAAATTAAATGAAATTAAAAGAATCTATGCATTCTAAAAAAAAAAAAAAAGAAAAAATACATGCACAAATTCTATATAGAATATTATTTATACTTTTTTTCAAATGTACCCATGTTAAAAAAAAAATTCTTAAATTAAAATAAAAAATATGAATCTAGGATATATTTGAAAATTTTCTAAAAAATTAAATGAAGGCATAGAATGTAAATTAAGAAATTCCGATTATAAAAAATGCATTATAGTAACATTAAATACAATTAGAATAAATAAGAGAACTATATATGTGATTCAACAAATTAAAAAATGAAACACGCAATAAGAATTAAATAACAAATAAAATCGAAAGCATACTAAAAAAATTTAGTAAATAAGTTTTTTATTTACTAATTTGATAACTTAATACTTTGCTGGATTATTGAATAAAAAAATTAATAAATTTTAAGTATAAATAAATTATACTAATTTCATTAGATTTTATTAATTACATAGAAATTAAATTTAAAGTTAATTGTTTATTTATTTAATTGTATAAGTGTTCACATAAAATATGCATTACTACAATAATTACACAAATACGAACATAATATATTTAATGGAATATTTTCTCTCTTAATATTTCATTGCATTCTCAGATATTCTTATTTATTTTAAATAGTATTTTATCTTATTTAAGACACTGTTGCTTTTATTTTGACAAAAATTTTATTGTGTACATTACTATTTACTGAGTGTATACTTACATGAAATTTATAATATTCTTAAAATTATAAAATGACAATAAAAAAAATAAAAAAGATAATTTTAATATATGTATATAAAAAATTTTATCTTTTATTTGAATTATTTATAATTTTTAAAAACAATTAATTATTCTTTCCTAATTTGCTTATCATAAATCCTTTTACTTTAGATAATTATATACCCTTAATACAATTATCTATATAATATAAAATGAACAAAATTTATTTTATTTTAATTTTTTCATTACACTTTTCTATATTTTTTATTATAAACTATTATCAATTATTTTTAAAAATAAATCATTAATACATAAAATAACAAAAAAAAAAATTTTCATTAATTTCTTTTTTTTTTAAATTAATATACACACATTTTATTGTAATTATTTTATTATGCATATTCTTATACCCGAGTTTTTCGAATATATTGCATGCAATGTAAATTTTTTATTAGGTAATCTTTTCTTTTTTTTATTATTTTAAAATTTCCGAAAAATTCCAACAATGACTATTAATGACCAATATCTTATAAAATCCTTTGAATATTAAACTAACAAGACAATTATAAGAATTATATATAATCTACGGTATTTAATTTTATAATAAATATAATTAGTAGAAATTACTTTACATGTTTCTTATTAATTAGATTTTTCAAAATACCATAAAATCCTTTGAGTGACTAATTTATTAATTGGATATTCAATGACTTTCTTCAATAATTGAATAACCAAATTAATAAAGAGAATGTAAAATTATCTTTAATTAATTTATTAATTGGAACTTTTAAAAAAAAAATACATATATTCTAAGCAATTAAGCTTCTTAATAAAAGTTACCATAATTCATATAACTTTCAAAATCTAATAATAAAAAATATTTTTTTATCTCCATACATTTAATCATTCTTTTAAATTCTACTTATTTAAGAAAATTTTGTATAATTAAAAAAAAAAATCTAAAAAAAATTCATAAAATATTAAACATAAATTCTTCAATAATGATAATTAAAATATCACCAAAAAAAAATTAAGGTTTATCAGACATCATAACCATAAAGATATATCTCACATTTCTCTTACTTAGAAAAAAAATATACTTTTTTTTTTCTTTTATTAAAATATAATTATAGAAAAAAAATAACTTCAAAAAAGAATATTTCAAAAATTTTATGAAACAAAAAAAATTTCTCTTTATGAAAAATTTTAATGCACATTAATAGAAATGTGTCTAAAAAAAGAGGTGTCTATTCTCAAATGTCTTGCATGTATAATTAAATATCTAGATATATTAGATTTATGTCTCACTAAATATTCAAAGAATCGGTAATATTTTTATTGGCCATAGGATAATTAATAAGCCATAATCTAAAGGGATTCGACCAGGAAATAATCTCAAAAATTCTATGATTAACGTATGGCCAATAAAATATTTTATCTTTTTGACATTTTTATATAATGAAAAATATTACACATAAAAGTTCTTAGTACATGCAAGTTATTCAATATATGGTTTCATAAAAATACGTATGCAAAGATATTCATAATGAGATAATTATAATAAAAATGTATGTGTATTAATAATTTTTTTTTAGTCATGATTTTTTTTTAGTGTGAGTTATTAAAAAAATATAAGGAATTAACGAAAGAATAAAAACCATTAAAAAACTCTATTATAAAAATAATACTTTAAATAAATTTATTTTATAATATTTATTAATTGTCCATTTGAATACTTTACAGTATTTTAAACAGTCAAATAAAGAGAATGTAGAGGAATCTCTTCTAATTTTATTTATTAAAAAATTAGTCTGTTATAAGTAATGATTTTTTTAAAAATAATTATTAAGATAATAAAAAATAAAGAAAATATCTATTAACTAATTTATTTATTTTAATATATTAATTTCGGTCTTTTATCATAAATACTTTTTTTTATTCAAAATAAATATTCTACAAAAATATATAATTTTTCAAAAAAAGAAAAAAACTATTATGACTTTTTAAAGAAAAAATAAAAATAATTTTTATAAAAATTATTATGTACATATTTACTAGTTTTTTCATTCTATTCTTATAATATATCACTTTGCAATAATATATCTACAGGTGTTCTTTTCTGAATATCTATCTTGACAATAAATGATTAGTACACATATCTTAATATATACATTTCTATATATGCGTCCTTCTAGTATCTTAACATATTAATAAGATTTATATGTTTCATTTCATTATTTTAAAAGATGAAAAGATAAATGAAATCCTTTACTTATCAGTTGTATAAATAAATATATGAATATTATATAATTATCTATGTTAAGTGACTTTATTATAAGTAAATTTAGTGAAGATTTCTCCATATCTTCTTTATTAATTTGTCTGTGATTTATTAATTGCCTGCTCAAGGACCTTGCTGGAGTATTGGTTAATAAAAGATGTTATTAACTTTTTATAGTACATTAAGTTGGTTTACTAGTCGTCTATGTGCAAGTCAATCATACACTGACTCTGGTTAAAAAAAAATATATATAAAGCCATTTTTTTTTTGTTTTGTTTTATTGTATATGCATCTTTGTAATTAAAAAAAAAAAATTAAATTTATTATTTTTTTTTTTCTTTTTAACTAGCATCAGTGCACGACTGACTTATATTTTCCTGACTGATAGCCCATTTATTTTACGAAATGTTAATAACAATTTTTTTATTAACCAAATGCCTAAAGATATCATGTCAAATATATTATGTTTTGATAATACCTACTTTGCATCCGGTTTAAATATTTTATTATGCATTATCTTACATATTAAGCAATTTGAAACATAATCTTCAATTTCTTTGCTAATATTAGACCACCAAAATTTTTTTTGAATTTTCTTTAATATCTTATTTACTCCATAATTTCCTGCAAATTTATTACTATGAAACCAATACTTAAATGATTTCTATATTTTTCTGGTATATATAGCCTCCCTGTTCTGTGGTGAACTGGGAATTCATTCATCCACACTACATCTCTTGGTATATTCATCTGATTTTTCCGTACTTCATCAGCAATTTCTTGACAAGATGGGATATTATATATATCTTCGTATTCTTAAGGTTTATTACAACACAATACCATATAATTTGGAAGATCAGTATCATCTTCTATTGATCTAGTAATCCAATCAGCTAAACTATTTTGTACTCCTTCAATATGTTCAAACTCTAAATTAAATTCAAATAATCTCAATTTGCATTGATACAATTTTCCAATATTAATTGAATTCATTCCAATTAAACTATTACAATCAGTTTTTATTAATGTTTTATATCCTATAATATAATAATTGAATGTTTCACAAGCTACTACTATAGCAAATAATCCTTTTTCAACTGTACCCCACTTTCGTTGAACATCATTTAATTTATTTAAGTCTTTCCAAATTCTGGAAATATTTGTGAATATTCTTCATTCCATTCAAAATTTTTCTTTTTAATCAACAAAGGAACTACTTTAGAAGTCCAATTTGAAAATTTTCTTATATAATTCCAATAATAATTAGTAGCTCCTAGAAATGATCTTATTTGTTTTTTTGATTTAAGTCTTTCTGCTTTAGTAGTTGTCTCTATTTTATCTAACGAAGATTTTATTCCTTCTCTATATATTATTTGTTTTAAATATGTAATAGAGGTTTTATATAACTCAAAATTTTCAATATTTAGTCCAAGATTGTTATCCATCAACAATTTGTAAACTCTTTTTAAAATGTTGTAATGTTTAGTTATCGTTTTTGTTAAAATAATGAATCATTCATTGTACACAACTGTACAATTTTCTTGAATTAATTCCATAAAAATATTTTCCATTATTCTTTGAAATTGTATAATACTTCTTTTTAATCGAAATGATAACACATTATGCACAAATTTACCACGTTTTGAACTATAAAACTTGTATAATGCTTACTATTCTCTTCTAATAAAATATTCCAAAAGTCATTTTTGAGATATTTTTTTGAAAAGCATTTAGTACCATGAAACGCTTGAAATATATGTTTCATATGAGGAATAACATATAAATCATCTAATATAAATTTATTTAAATAACAATAATCTATAGTGGTTCTCCACTATCCATTTTTCTTCCTTATCATTTGATTTATTAATTGAATATTCAAAGACTCGAATAAAAGTAATGAATATCCAAGTTAATAAAGAGCAAATTTTAGTGATTTAATTAATTCTGTATTATAAATAAGGTCTATAATACAAAATTAATTAAATCACTAAAATTTTTAAAATTTTTAAAAGTTCAAAAAAATAAAAGCAATCCACTTGCTAATCTTTTTCATTCAAAATATTTTTCCCCCAAAAAATATTTTTCTTATCTCAAAAAAAAAAATTTAAAAAAAAAAATTATATTTTTTTTTAAAAAAATAAAACATGCAAAAAAAAAATAAAAATAAAAAAAAGATATAATATAATTATAACCGAGATGTGTCTTAAAAAAAATATATAATTAGACACACTAAGCTAACCAAGGTTCTAATAGCTTAATTTTTTAGCATGCAATATTTTCCTAAAGGAGACATAATTATTTAAATTTTAAATATTTAAAATACATATTAATTAAGGGCAATGGATTTATTCATTGACCACCATTATAATAGGTGAAGTCCATTCAGCATTAACAACCTTAGTTATAACATTCAATCGTAACATTTCGTCTACTTTTTGATTTAATATTTTAAACATTTCTTCACTTAATAATATAAAGTTAAAGAGACAAGCTTTTCCTTGTACCTTAATAGAAACTTTATATTTGTCATTGGGTTTTATATTTTTATTCTCTTAGAGTTTAATACTCTTTTCTAACAAAATTTTCATCTATCTTTATCCTGATAATTTACATCATATTTGTCCATAAAATTTTTTATGACTTCTTGATTGGATTTTTCCAATTTTTCTTCAGTATTTTCAGCTTTAACTTCCACGACATATACATGCTTTTCGTCTTAATCTTGAATAATATGTCCTAATCGTTTCATTATAATAAAGCTAAGTAAAATAATCAGTTTACTATCCTCAATGATTACAAACATTATTTTAATTGTTCTTTCATTAGGTAGCATCTTCACTACAACCATTTTAGATTTTATCTCATTGTTACGATCAAATAATCCCCTAATTGCAAAAGGTGGAATTGTTAAATTAGGCTTTATATTTAATTCTTTTGCGGTGTGAATTGATATTGTACTTATATCTGCTTCTGTATCTAGTAAAATATCTACTTCTTTTCTATTAACTTCTACTAACCGTTTTCTATACTTCTCACAATCTTAATTGTCTTCACATAATTTAATTCTATTAACCGTAGACATATCTCCTGATTTTTCTGAGTAACCATTGTTTTCAGACTCTTTTTTGACTCATCTTGTTTACTTATTTATGAACTCTATTTCTTTTTCTAGTAAAATTTCCATCACTTTCCCTATCTTGTTTTTCTTTTTGTTTCTTTTTTGTTCTTTTCTTTTGTTTTGTAATATATTCCATTTATTTGTCAAGATTTTTTTTGCATTTGACTAATTCTCTGTTGATTATTCTTGTTTTTAAACATTTTAACATCTATATTGTATCTTTTATTTTTTATTATTCCTTTTATTTCATCTTCTTTATCTCTTATGACTTTATTTTGGCATACTTTTTCCAAATTTCCTATCATTACAGTTTTAACGTATCTTTTTTCTATATTCATAGTTTTTTTTAAAGTGCCCTCTATTACCACAACGATAGCGTTTGATGAGAATTTTATCTTTATATTTGATTGTATCCTTACCATAATCTTGATTTACAGCACATAATCTACTATCATACATTATCTCTCCTTTAGTGGTTCTTTTTATCCTTTTTGATACAGCTGATAAGGCCTCTATGAATGTGTTGCCCATTGGATAATCATGATCAATGAACAAAATCATTGCCCTTAATTAATGTACAGTTTGAGGTTTATTTTAATAAAACTTATATATATGTTCATAGTTAATTTTACAATATCAAATAAGTATTTAAAAACTTAAATAATTATGTCTTCTCTAGGAGTACATTGCATGCAAAAAGTCAAGATACTGGAACCTTGACCAACTTAGTGTGTCTAATTATATTTTTTTTTTTTTTTTGCATGTTTCTTTTTATATTAAAAAAAAAATTATTATTATTTTTTTTTTTTTTATGGGGAGAAATTGAAAAAGAAAAGAACAGCAAGTGGATTGCTTTTATTTTATTTTAACTTTTATAGATTTTTTTTTTCTTAAAGCGATTTAATTAATTTTGTATTATACATAGAATTTATAATACGAGATCATAAAGGAGTCCTAAAACTTGCTCTTTATTAACTTGGATATTCATTATTTCTATCCAAGTCTTTGAATATCCAATTAATTAATTAATTGCTCAACAAATATATGTTTTCTTTTATAAATATATTTTTATTTACAAAGAATTAGTATATTCTTTTAATTAAAAACAGACACAATTTATAATAAATAACAAAAAACTCTGATTTATTTAATGTTATTTCAATATATACACATTAAATACAACATAAACATTATGCTTTCTCATATATTAAGTTTTTATATAAGTAAAAACTAATTCTCTTTTTAATTCTAACAGACTTCAACAGACAAAAAAAATAATTTAAAAATTTTTTTTTTTTTAATTACAAAAATATGTATAAATAAACAAAAAAAAAATTTATATATATATTTTTTTTTTAATAGTGTCAGTGCATGTCTTACTTATATTTTCCTGACTGGTTGGTATCTCATTTTATTTTACAAGAAGTTAATAACAATTTTTTTATTAACCAATTTGTTTAGAATACTCTAAATGTTTTAAGATGTCCAATTAATAAAATAGCTATATACTATTTCATCTTATTAAAAATTCAAACAGATCGATAATATTATTATTGACTAGACTAACAATTAAGCTTTCAACTATTCTCTATGTCTTCTTACTGAAATTTTAAAAAGGTCAATAACATGCTTTATTGCTCAATAACCAATATATACAGAATATATTCTAATCATTACGATGAAAGAAAAAAATATGACAAAAAATAGCCATGTATTAAGAGGTTTTTTGTGGTATACTTCATTTGCATTTACGGACAAATATATATAAAAGTATGTAAATTATTTAATTAACTTAATATTTATTATTTAAAGTAGAAAACTTTAGATAAATAATTGGATTTATTTAATAGGAAATATGTAACCTGAGTAATTTTGAAGAAGGGGGATATAAAATAAGATATACAATATTCTTTGATTGAAGTAATCCAAAAAGTAAATTATTATATTTCTTGTATTAATGCATTTAATAATATAAAATGGAAGAATGAAAATCTCTATATGAACCTTTATACGAAATTTTTCTGGATGAATAAATGAACTCTAAAAAGTTATGTTATAAATGTTCCCTATAATTTTTGAATAATAATATTATTTACTAAAGTTTTGAGTATTTTAATAATATAATCAGTATGTTAAAAAAAAAAAAAAAAAATAAATAAATAAGAATTTTCTATATATATATGACTAAAAACTATATAATGAATGCTCAAGAAGATAAATATGAAAGAATATTAAATGATGAAATGAGGGGGAAGAAGATTAATGGTTCTATTAAAAATAATCATAATTTTCAGATTCTAAATTAGAAACATAATATGTTTTTATAAATCCAATATTAGAGTAATCAAGGATTAACATATTTTTCAATACCAAATAATGCACTATTACCTACGTAAAAGAAAAAGAACTTGTATAAAAAATAAAATAATATTATGTATTTCAACATAAAATAAGGAAATAATATAAAAATAAAAAAATTGTAAAAATAATAGAATATAAAATCTCTAAAAAATTTGTTTTTAAGTATTATGTTTTTTTTATTTATATATACACATGTAAAAAAGATTTAATATTTTTTTATAATATTATATATAGCATTTTTTTATATTATTATTTATTTTTATTGTTAATACCAATTGATATTGTAAATGTAAAATAAAAGTACAATTTTTTTGGAATATAATTTTTATTTTTTTCAAAAAATAGTGAATACTTATTATAATAACAAATTTTTAATTGCCTTTTCATAGAAACATATTTAAATTATATTATATATTAATCATTTAAATATATCAATTTTTTTATTTAATTGAACTTCATTTTATTTTGTTTTATTTTATTTTATTTTATTATTTTATTTTAACATAAATTATTATATTGTTTGAATTTAACATTGTTTAAATTTTAAAATATACAAATTATTTTACGTAAATTTGCTTAATGTTATTGAAAGAATCAACTGTATTGTTCAAATAAAATAAATAATATACATATCCAAAATATAACAGAACAAATCAAAATATATATTGTATTTGCAGTAATAAATAATATACAAAAAATGCTATTATAATTTATAATTAATTTTTTTTTCTTTTATTCTCATAAATATAATATAGTAAAAACTAATAAAATACATTAAAGCAATATCAATATTATTTATCAATAAGTAAAATACAAAATATTTATAAAACATTATCAAAAATCTCCACAAAGAATAATTAAAAAAACAATTTTGAGAATGGTTTACAAAAATAAGTTTATCATTAATTTAATTTAAAAAACCTATAAAAAATAGAAAATGGACAATAATTTATATTTTTAGTTGTCTTTTTTTATAGATAAGAAAATTTTAAAGGAATCCATTTTTTATTATCGCATATCAATTATAAATTATTTTTTTTTTTTAATTTTTTTTTATTAGATTTTTATTAGAATGGGACAAATTTACTAGAAATACATTTCTAAAAATTCTGGAGATATCGCTAGAGTTATCCTCAAAAAAAATGCTTTTCCAAATACCATAAGTCTATGGGATTTTATTTTGCAAAGTTTTAGCCACATATTTTTATTAATTGGCTGTTTAGTGGCTTTGCTAGAGTAATGAGCAATCAAATTAATAAGGAGTATACATAGATATCTCTTTTAATTTTATTTATTGTAAGAATAAATTTATTCTATTAATAAGTATATTTTATACATATAATTTAGATAACTAAGTAGTTATAATAATAGAGTCATTTATTTACATTAATAAAATTATAATTTTATTTTTTTTTATTGAAAATTAAAATCCTTGTTAAATTTATACGTATATAAAAGTTATTTAATTAAACAGAAAGAAATAAAATTTTAATTATAATTTTTCATCAACATTTCTAAAATATATTAATATCAAATATTAATAAAGACAAAATAATTTTTTTCTTTTTTATTTTCGAATTTAATTTTTAATTTTAATTAATAATTACATATAGCAAAAGAACGAAATTTTACAAAACATTTCACAAAAATATTTTCATCATGTACTAAAAAAAACAAAAACAATACACGACTGGTAATTTTATGTATATGCATTTAATTATTATATTATAGAAGATTAATTATATCTTTTATTAACCACACATGGAACTCAATTCATTAGCAACCAAATTAAAAGAATACATTATTTCCATAATTAATGAATATTCTCTAATTTGTTAATTATTGTCGTAAAAACATTTCGAAATTAACAGTTAGGACAAGAGATAATATATCATTGAAATGTAGGCATCCATTTTTAGAATTAAAAGCTATTACAGAAAAAATATTATAACTGTTTAACATTTTGTTGTAAAAAACTCTATTGATGTTAAGATCACAAGAAAAAAAGAAAAATTCTACATAAGAAATACAGTGATAATTTTAAAAATACATAAAATAGTACTATATATATATGAAAAGAAAAAAAAAAATTCTTTTTATATTTTAGACAGTCATGAAAAATAAAAATATATCAAATATAAGTAGCAATGATAAATCATTTACTTTTATTATATTTTTATATAAATCCTAAAAAGTAACTGCATCATAAATTTTTTTTAAGTAATTCACTTGATATTTGTATTATATATCTCGAATCATGTAATAATTTATAATATGAATGACTCTTCCATTTTATGTAATTTTCTTTCACTTGATTGCAATGAACAATTTTTAAAGATATTTTGCATATATTATAAATTATACCAATTATATGAATTTTTAACATAATAAAATCGTAAAAATTTAGAAAAGTGTCTTCCGATTTTACACGAGGATAATGTTTATCTAAATTTTCAAAATTTTCATAGAAGTCATTATATAACTTTGAATTATGTTGAAGAAATTCTAAAATATTTATAAGATTATTTAAATTACTAGATACAAAAAAAAATTCTGATCTACTGTATTCCCCTCTATTTATAATTTTTTCATATAATGGTGTAGCAAATTTTATACAATAACTCAGCACAAAGTAAATACATGAAATTAGAATATTATCTCTATTTAGCATTTTATTATTTGGTGTTATCTTTTCAACAAAATAAATTCCTTCAGTGATTGTATCTATTTTTACTTTAAAATAATTTATAGTAGTGCTTAAATAGTGCTCATATTTTTTAGTATTTGCAATAATTTTACCTAGTCTTATCTTTTCATCTTTAGTAAGATATCTGTAATTTATACTTTTAATTACATTTTCTACAAATTTAGTATTTGTTTCAACATTTTGTCGTATTTTAGAAAAGTGTTCATCAAAAAAAATGCAAATTTCAGGTTCCTTATTTTTCAAATATACAGAAATAAAGATGGGAATATTTAACAAAGTATTATATAAACCACATGATGAATTAAGAAATTCCAAAACTTTTTCACTATATTGTACATAACGAATATCTTTCAAGATAAACGAAAAATAAGCTTTTTCAAGAGTTAAATTTCCTACATATGTTTTATTTATAAATTCATAAATATCAATAGTCAAAAAATTGTCAAAGAATAATGTATTATGTAAATCCGATTCAATGGCATCTTTTAAAATTGGAAATGTTGCTCCAAAAGGTTTAGTTATATCTTTAAAATTAATTTTAGGACCTAAATATAATGGAAACTCATCATTCAAAACTTGAACATCCACATTTCTACTTATTCCTAATCCTAAAAGTTTATTTATTCGTGAGAAATCAACATTCATTATGTTTATTCCTTTTGTTATTTTTTCAAACTCTTCTAATTCATTTTTACTTACTAATGAAGTTTCAAGTGGTAATTGTTCTTTTTTTTCTTGTTCCTTCTTTTCTTCTTGCTCAAGGAAAATTTTATGTTTTCTAATGCTTTTCTTTTCTCCAGATTCATCTTCAAAATTTCCTTCTACATTTTCGAATTTGCATTCATCTACTTTAGAGGAATCTATTTCTTCAAGATCCTCACTTATTAGTTTTGTAAGATATTGTACTAATTTTTCATATGCATCATTTTCTTTACTATATCTTTCATTTATATTATGCAAATTTGTTGCATGCTCAGCGTGTTTTTCAGACAGCAATATTTTTTTTATATATTTATTTATGTAATAATATTCATATAAATAAAAAATTAAAATAGTTGTTTTGTAGAAATAAATCATATTTTCTTTAGTTATATTAAAAAAAAAGTAGAAAAATAACAGTAATAACAACTAAAATATAAAATCTTCATAATTCTAATTGGTATCATTTATTATATATACTTATATATTCTATACTAGGATTAAATATTATAAAAATGGTGAACTAATATTACAAGAAAAATGAAAGCAAATATTTTTTATGAGTAACTACAAAAATAAGATATATATGCCTACTGTAGTAGTTTCCAAGTTTTGCATAAACTTAATTTTTTTTTATTTATTTATAGAATACTTATAAAAAAATATATTTATATTAATATAGATATAAATATATGTGTACTGTTTTGCACCTTTTGAGCATAGATTATTTTTTATATAAGATTTAAATATATTATTTTTTGTTTTATAGCTAGAATTAATTAGAATATTTTTTTACGTAAAAAATTCTTTATTCTACAAAAATAAATTATAATTATGTTTTTTTTATTAATAAAAATTATTAAGAAAAAAAAAAAGGAAAGTTAATATACTTATTAACATTAAAAATAAATGAATCAATGTAAATATTAGTTTAGAAAATTATTCAATAAATTCAAGGATCAAAAATTAAATTATACCACGAACTTATGAAAAATTAAAGATTAAAAATTCTACTAAATTTATTCTAAGATTGAAATTACATTAAGTTATATATTTTTTTTTAAAAATATAATCTTTTATTATTAGTTTAATTTATAATAAGAATTGAAATTACAATAAAAAATAAAATAATATATATTCGCAATTATTATTCAAAATAAAACGAGAATATTTGTAAAATTATATTTAGTAAAGTTGAGTGTTTATATACCAGATATTTATTTTTTTTAGAAAAGAAAATTATTTTTTGAATAATTAATTTTTAATAAAATTACATTAAATATTAAAGATTTTTTTTTAGATATATATATTATATATTTTGTTCTTTATTCTTTTTAATAGAATTTTAATCCAAATTAGATACTTTACATGCAAAATATTTTAGAAGAGAAATATTTTTTTCTTATTTATTTAAAAAATTGTTCATAAAAATATTCATAAATTTTTTTTCTTGTCATATCTAGTTCTTATGAACAAATATTTTACATAAAAAAAAATGCATTTATTGTATTATCAATAATATCAACAATTTAAATTTGAGATGTTTCTGAATACTATGCCATTTTTAATAAAAAATCTAAATTTTTACATAATTTCTCTTTATTGTTATTAAAACGAAAACTTTTAAAAAAGGAAAGAAAATTTAAGAAAAAAAAACTATTAATATTTTTAATAAATATTAAGAAATAGTATTCAATACGATACTATATATTTCTGAATAAAATATCTTAAATTTTCATTGAAACAAAAAAAAATTAATGAATGAGATGCAATTTACTAAATACTATTATTTTTCTGAAATGTTTTAAAGTGTGAAATAACAGAGGTAATAATGATAATTATAAGGTTATTATAAGGTTTTAAAATAATTTTAAACTATATAAAAAAAAATAGAAAAATTCTTTAATTTAAAACCTAGTATGATAAAAAAAAAACAGAAAAAAATTACATATTAAGTAAACTACAATGAAATTAATTGTAATTAATTCTGTATAAAATTATCAAACTTAAAAATTAAAAATTAAACATTGAGCTATTTAAAAATTTATAAAAATTAATATATATAATAATTTATAATTAAAGAAATAATTATTTTAATTTTTGTATTAATTTTTTTTTTATTATCCAAAAGGTAAGATGTTATATCCACAAATATATTTTTGTATGAACAAAAATATTTTCAATAGTCTATGTTATTTGTGCAATAAGTATTATACTAAAATATTGTAAATTATAAAAAAATATTTGCATAACTAAACAGAAAATCATAAAAAGTAAAAATAAAAAAAAAATTAACATCACTAAAAGAAATCCTAAAAAAATATATAAATGATTTTATTATTACTATAAAAAACAAAATTGTTTATATGTTAAAACAGTATATAAGGATAATATAAAAAATCTAAAACCATGTGAAAGAATAATATAATACCAAAAAAAAAAAAAACAGTAAATTTGAATGAAAAAAAAATATATAAATTCTTATTATATAAATGTATTCATCATGAATATCATATTAATTCTTTTTGTATTAATAAAATAATATAGTTATAAAAAAAAAAATTAACTAAAAACAATAATCTTTAAAAGAATAAAATAATTACATAAAATATCTTTATGCACTCACCTAAAATATTTACATAATAATAATAATATAAATTTTCTCAGGGTGTCTCAATTACTTTTATTTTTTTTAACATAATGCCAGGAAAAGCTTTACTATTTTAATAATAAAAGTTTTTCTAAACTTTTAAGTATTTTAAAAATAAATTAATAAATACTAAAAGAGGCATACTTGTATTTTCCTTAAGCATTAACACAATAAACGTATATTTAAAAATACATTAATGAGACAAAATTATAATTTTTATTTTAGTAAATAATTTTTGTCGATATTTTTATTTAAAAAAGAAAAATTGAATATCTTTTTTTAAGAGAAATATATGTTTTTCTTTTAATTTCTTTTACTGTGTATCTAATGAATATAAAAATTACTTATATTTGGACTTAATGAAATATAAACATTTAATTATAATATTTGTATTTATTAGAAATTTCATTGTTTTCCAAGTTTTGCTAATGATACATACAATGCTATATATAAACTCGATATTTAAATACTATTTTAATTTGACATATGATTTCACTGTTTAAGTTTAAAACATGAAATTAAATAAATGGATATAAAGCAAAATTGTCAAATTATTTCATAAACAATATACATTTTTTAAACTCAAAAATAAAAATATATCAAAATAATAAAAGCTACAGAAATTTTTTTAGGGTGAATAATTTTCATATTCTACATTATTTTTTGGTCCTAAGTTATACATTTTAAAAGCTATAAAACAATAAAAAAAGTGTATCCTTTATATTTACATATAGAATTAAAAAAAAAAAATTAAATGTTCTTTTTCTTTCAATATAAAATGCTTTATTTAAATTATTATTCAATTATTTCTTTCTATATATATTTCCTCTAAATTATTAAACGAAATGAAAAACTACTTATAAATGGTTTATTAAAAATATATAATTTTTAATTGATAAAAATAAAATAAAATAATTTCATAGTTTATAACATATCAGCAAATTCTTGCGTAAATTATGATTTATGAAGATGAATTATAAACTCAAATTAATTATAAACATTATTTGCTTTTTATTATATAAATATGAATAATTTTATATAAAACAAATATTTCATTTTATATGAGCAAATAATCAAAATCTTAAATATCAATACGTAATAATAAAAGCTCAAGTATAATGATATATTAAATTAAGATAATAATAATAAATGAAATTTGCAAAAAAAAAAAAA
>NW_021628496.1:0-2372 GCF_900005765.1 Plasmodium relictum | reverse complement strand
TTATTAGTGATTCGAACTAAAAAAAGATAAATAAAAAAAAGGAATTAAAATGAACAACAAAATATATACATTATTGAATTATGCTAATATATAATTGCTTACATTTAAATATAATATTTTTTTCTTAAATATACATGTATATATAGTCACAAACATTAATAACAAAAAAAAATTGAATAAAAAAAAATTCAGATAATATATATATTATTAGCACAGTAATAATATAAATAAAATAAAGTATAAAATTTTAATTTACAATTATTGAAAAATTTCTTTTTACATGAATAATGAGTAACAACAACTAATTATTTACTATTGGAAAATACAAAAATGTTATGGTGTAGTATGCTATTAATAATAGTAGTATATTTATTTTTAATCAAAAGAGTTAAAATATTCTAATTCTATAATTAACAAATAAACTTTTTTCTTAATGAAAAATATATTGCATTACATGTATACAATAATCTTTTAATGTATCCATAAGATAACATAATTTCACCTTACTCTATTTCATTTATCCAACATTCATTCATAATTTCATTCGTATGAAACAACATATATAAAATACTTTCTTCCATTTTCCCTACATCTTCACCCTCTCTCTTTAATAATAAGTAATCATTAAGTGATTTTTTAAGATTCATCAAATATATATTCCATTCATTTATATTATAACATAAAAGGCGTGCTGATTTACTCATACATGATATATCCTCTTTAAATTCATTATATAGACTTCTATAAATTATATCTAATTCAACTTTACTTAATTCATCTTTAAAATTTTTTAATTTATGGAGTATCTCATTCTGTAACTTTTTTGATGTGTCTGTTTTTTTAGATAAGCGTCTGATATTTTCCGCTGATATTAGTCTTCTTACATTTATATAGATTCCTTCGGATATACTATGTAGATAACGAATAGATGAGTATCTTACTAATGACATAAAGGTCTTATATAAAAGGAATGCATTATATCTTGCATATTTATTTTTTAATAAAGGACCTACACTTTTTTTATTTATATCTAATTCTTCATTCAATTTCAAATATTCAGATGCTCTTTCAAGAGATTCTAAAATATGTTTTTTTTCCTTTAATAAAATCACATGAAATTCATCTATAATATCGCATGCAGGAAAATCTTTCTCAATTTCTTTTATTATATTTCTATTTTTTTTATTTCTTTCTTGAAGAAAATAAAAAACAATTTGTAGTATTCTTTTTCGATTTTTACATGAGAGTTTCGTTCTTTTTAAATATTTAAAAAAAGCATCTCTTCTTCTGCGAAACTTACCTAGCTGCTTTAAGGCAGAACTTATTTGTTTTTTTGGATTATAAATTATATTTTTATCTCGTGATAAAGAACTTTGTACTTTTTCAACATGCTGTATCAATTCATATATAGATTTAAACATAATATTATATCTAGAATTTTTTTCACCTGATGGTAATAAAAATTTACCGAAAAGAATTAGATTATACAGGGATTGAGTTGTTATTTTTGATATCACATTTAATATTCTCTTATGTGTTTTAATAAAACTATCTAAAATTTTATAATTGTGCAAGCACTTATCTAAAGAATTATATATTTCATCTAAAAAAATAAAGCGTTTTTTTAACTTGTTTTCTAATGACAAACAATGAAAATCCACATTTTTTGGATCCAAAAATTTATCCTCTTTAAAAGAATCGTATTGAACTTTAATTTTTTGCAAATCTTCTTCATCAGCATTTTTTAGTTCCTTTTCTATAAGTTCTTTTAACAACTCCATATTTGAATTATGAATTCGTGCATTAATATTTAACTTTTCTTTTAGTATTCCACATACTTTCTGTAAATGAGGAACTACATCTGCAAGTTCTCCAAATTCCATTTTAAAAATATCTCTTGAAGCGATTAAACTAAATGCAGTAATATCCACTCTATATTCCTTATTATTTTCTACATTATTAAAGTTTTTATCATTTAAATCAATCTCAACTTCATTTAAATTAGAATCATCACCACTTAAATTAGTATCATCGTCATAGGTATATTCTTGAATTTTCTGTTTTTTTGCTTGATCATTCTCAGTTTCTTCTTCCTTCCTCCTTTTTAATAACATTTTGTTTATTTCTGAATTACAATAAGAATCCGCTCTAGAAATTAAAATAAAAACATTATACATAAATAATATTTAAAATAAAAAATTATATATATTCACATGTTCAAAAAAAGAAGAAAAAAAATATTCATACTAGAATCGAAGTAATAAATAAATACCTTGTTAAAGTGGATTCATCTCTTAAATTAAAGTAATAATTTTGTGAGATGGTTCTTTCTAAATCGCTAACATAATTATTTATGGAAGATGTATTATTTT
>NW_021628736.1:0-5360 GCF_900005765.1 Plasmodium relictum | reverse complement strand
AAAAAAATAAAGTTATTTTTTTTTTTGTTTGTTTATTTATATATATATACATCTTTGTAATTTAAAAAAAAAAAAAAATTAAATATATTTTTTTTTTTTTTTTGGGAAGAGTTTTATGAATGAATGTTATGTTATGTTATGTTATGTTATGTTTTAATTTTTAGTGTAAATAAAAATTAAAAGAAAGAAATGTTAACTTATTAAAACTTAAGAGATAAGAGAAATATTTATGTATTATTCAATGTATATTTTTGAAATAACATTGAATATCATAAAATTTTGACTTAATAAATTGTTATAAATTATTTGTATGTTTTTAATTAAAAGAAGATATTAATTCTTTGTAAATAAAAACTCATTTATAACTGTTAATAGGTTTATTAAAAGATGCAGTAAAATTTAACTTCAATTAAATATTATGCATCATAAGAAAACTGTATATATATATATAATAAAAACGAATATATATATATAAACGTATACTTAGTTATACATGCTCTTTATTAATTTGTTTGTTTAATACTCTAGCAAAGTCATTAAACGGGCAATTAATAAATCAATGTGTCACATTACTATTTTTTTTTTGACACATTTCAAAAGGTTAATAACATATTTTATCAACCAACATTATATAATTATAAGCATACAAGAAATAGCCATACTCAATGAAGTTTTTCAATCAATTAAAACCTTAAATTCTAAAAAAGTTAATCGTTTTGAAAACTTCTATGTAGCTCAAATTAGAGAGAATTATTTCTATCATATATTTTTATAACTTTTATTTATTTTCTTTTTACGATTAATTATATATTTTTAAAATTATATATTATAGATTTTATGTAAGTACATAATTAAAAGAAAATCAAATTAATAAATCATTTATAAACTGTACATTTTGCTACATGTTTTATTTCGTACCGCACATTTTTATTTTATTACGCTTAAAAAAAAGTTTAATAATATTTTTTTCTTTTCCCAAAAAAAGAAAAAAAAATACACTTTTTTTTAGTTAGAATATTTTTTTTTGAATGATGAATTTTATTTCGTGAACAAATCATTAGCACGAGTATACTATTGGTTAATAAAAAAATGTTGTTAACCTCTTATAATATATAAAATTAGATTATGTTTTATTAATTGGCCGTTTAATGGCTTTGCTAGAGTATTAAACAAACAAATTAATAAAGAGAATTTATGACTGAATTGAATTTTATTAATCTTTTAATAGACTTGTTAATTGTTATAAATGAGTTTTTATTTACAAAGAATTACTTATTCTTTTAATTAAAAACATACATACAAACTATAACAATTAATAAAGTCAAAAATTTATCTTATTCAATGTTATTTTTAAATATACATTGATCATTACAAAACATTATTAATTTTATCTTTTATTTTTATAAAAGATAAGTAAATTTTTATTTGCTGAAAATTTCTCACCACAAAAAAAAAAAATTATTTTTTTTTTTTTTTTTAAAATATTTCATAAAACAAAATAAACAAACACAAAAAAAAAAATATTTATATATATTTTTTTTTTTTTTTTTTTATTAGTGTTAGTACACAATTAGTTTGTACATACACATACACATACACAAACTAGCTTAGTGTACTACAAAAATTATAATATCCTCTGTTACTCAGTCAGTGCATGGGTACTTGTATATACACGTATAGTAACCTAGCATATTGTACTGAAAAAGGTTAATAATAGCTTTTATTAACCAGATTACTAGTTAGAAAAGTACAAGTCAACAATGCAATAAGATTAATTAAAAATATATATATAGCTATACTCTTTTTTGTTTATTTTATTCCTTATATATCTTTGTAATTAATAAAAAAAAAAATATTTAATAGTTTCTTTTTTTTTGGGGCTGTTTGTGAATCGAAGAGAAAATTAACTTTTAATTGAAACATAAAAGTTAATATATAAGAAGTAACTATAAGATAACTTTTTATTTCTTTTAAATTAATAAAAAGTATAATGCTTGTGTTATATATAATTTGCATTTTTTGAAATAACACTAAACAACTTAGAATTTAATTTTTGTTATTTGTTATAACTTAATTATTTGTGTGTATTTCCAAATTAAAAGAATATACTTATTCTTTGTAAATAAGTATACATTTGTCAAAGTAGATATATGTCTGTTAGGCAATATAAAATTGCTTAATCAAATTAAATGTTATATATTTGATTTATTAATTGTCTGTTCAATGTATTTGCTAAATTATTAAACACATAAATTAATAAAGACCATGTATAAGTATACTGATTTTTAGTATATATACTTATTTTTAAATATTGATTTATTATTTGGATATTCAACGATTTGGATAAAAGTGATGAATGTCCAAGTTAATAAAGAACAAATTTTTAGGACTCCTTTATAATTTTGTATTATAGATTCTATATAATACAAAATTAATTAAATCATCTTAAAAAAAATGAAAGTCTATATAAGTTAAATAAAATTTATTTAAAGCAATCCACTTGCTATCCTTTTCTCTTCATTTTTCTCCAAAAAAAAAAAAATCATCATAAAAAAATTTTTTTTTTTATTGGACACACTAAGTTGGTCAAGTTCTAGTAATTTAACTTTTTGCATGCAATGTATTCCTATATAAGACATAAAAATTGGGGTTTTAATAATTGTTTAGTATTACTAAATTAACCAAGAACATACATATATATAAGTTTTATTAAGACAAACCTTAAACTGTATATTAACTAAGGGCAATGAATTTACTCATTGACCAAATATATATGGAAATATTTGTCACATAAAACATCTAATTTGATTAAGCAATTTCGTATCTCTTAACAGATATATATTTACTTTGGCAAATGCATACTTATTTACAAAGAATAAATATATTCTTTTAATTTAGAAACACACACAAATAATTAATTCATAAAAAATAACAAAAATTAAATTCTAAGTTTTTTAATGTTATTTCAAAAAATGCAAGTCGTATATAACTGGTTAATAAAAGATGTTATTAATCTTTTATAGTACATTAAGTTAGTTTACTAGTCATGTATGTACAAGTCAGTTATGAACTGACTATAGTTAAAAAAAAAAAATATAAAGTTATTTTTTTTTGTTTCGTTTATTTTATTATATATAAATCTTTGTAATTAAAAAAAAAAAATAATTTTATTTTATTTTTGTTTTTTTTTGTCTGCTGACGTTTGTTCGAATTAAAAAGAGGATTAATTTTTGTCACATAAAAAAAAACTGAATGAAATAAAAAAGTATAATGTTTATGTTATATTCAATGTATATTTTTGAAATAGCATTAAATAAATTAGAGTTTTGACCTTTGTTAATTGTTATAAATTAAGTGTGTGTTTTTTTAATTAAAAGAATAAACTAATTCTTTGTAAATAAAAACTCTTTTATAACCGTTTAGCATGTCTATTAAAAGATGCAGTAAAATTTAAATCAAATTAAATATTATGCATTATAAGAAACTATTAATATATAATAATAAAACAAATATATATATAAACGTATATTTATTTATACATCCTCTTTACTAATTTGTTTGTTTAATACCCTAGCAAAATCATTAAGCAGCCAATTAATAAATCACAAACATACATTCACATAAAAAAACAATAAAGAACCACTAAATAAAAATATTTATTACACAAAATAAATAATTAAAACTTAAAAAAAGCAATTATAATTTTTTATCAGGAAAAATATTTGTAAATAGTATTTTCCCTTTAATATGATAAACGTTTATTTTATATTTTTTTAATTATATATTTTAATGAATTTGGAAATTAAGTCTTTGTTTTAAAATATTAAAACAAGATCAACTTTTATATTAAGTAATGATTATTGCTATCAATTTTAATTTTCAGTATTTCTATTTGCAATTTCTGATTTTTTGAGAAATGAATTATTTAAATTTTTAATTTTTCCTCTGTAATTACAATTTCTGAAATAAGAAAAAAACACTAGATACATCTCTCCCTATATATATATAATGGTATTGAAACTACCCTTTTTAAAATATTTACAAATGTAAATATTTCATTACTGAAGAATAGGAAATAACATTAATTCTAAAATCAAATATTATCCATAAACCTTAAAAAATAGTACTTAATTGAGTAATATTGAAATTTCTATTTTTATTTATCTTTTAAAAATAAAAATATATCTTAAATTTTAATTCAATTTTATATGTAAGAATAATCATAAGCTGATTGACTTGTGGTTAATAATTATTTAAATTTTTAATTTTTCCTCTGTAATTACAATTTCTGAAATAAGAAAAAAACACTAGATACATCTCTCCCTATATATATATAATGGTATTGAAACTACCCTTTTTAAAATATTTACAAATGTAAATATTTCATTACTGAAGAATAGGAAATAACATTAATTCTAAAATCAAATATTATCCATAAACCTTAAAAAATAGTACTTAATTGAGTAATATTGAAATTTCTATTTTTATTTATCTTTTAAAAATAAAAATATATCTTAAATTTTAATTCAATTTTATATGTAAGAATAATCATAAGCTGATTGACTTGTGGTTAATAAAAGGTATTATTAACCTTTTGTAGCATGCTAAGCTAGTTGCTAGTTGTATACGTACAAGTTAGCCATGCACTGACGCTAGTCCTATAAAAAAAAAAAAAAATAAAGTTATTTTTTTTTTGTTTGTTTATTTATATATATATACATCTTTGTAATTAAAAAAAAAAAAAATAATTAATATTTTTTTTTTTTGAAGAGTTTTTTGAATGTTATGTTATGTTATGTTATGTTTTAATTTTTAGTGTAAATAAAAATTAAAAGAAAGAAATGTTAACTTATTAAAAACTTAAGAGATAAGAGAAATGTTTATGTATTATTCAATGTATATTTTTGAAATAACATTGAATATCATAAAATTTTGACTTAATAAATTGTTATAAATTATTTGTATGTTTTTAATTAAAAGAAGATATTAATTCTTTGTAAATAAAAACTCATTTATAACTGTTAATAGGTTTATTAAAAGATGCAGTAAAATTTAACTTCAATTAAATATTATGCATCATAAGAAAACAGTATATATATATATAATAAAAACGAATATATATATATATAAACGTATACTTAGTTATACATGCTCTTTATTAATTTGTTTGTTTAATACTCTAGCAAAGTCATTAAACGGGCAATTAATAAATCAACTTGTTAGTACTCGGAAAATTTATATATGGAATATTTAAATAATTACTAAAAATTATATTTTCTACTCTTATTTCATTATTTTAAGTATCAACAGTACAATAATGAAAATTTTTAAATTACTAAATATTTTACATATTGGTAAAT
>NW_021628856.1:0-21154 GCF_900005765.1 Plasmodium relictum | reverse complement strand
TTCTTATAAACTTTGTGTGTTTTTTTAAATAAAAGAATATACTTATTCTTTTTAAATAAAAACTCCTTTATAACAGTTTAACACACTTATTAAAAGATGCATGATTTATTAATTGCCCGTTTAATGACTTTGCTAGAGTATTAAACAAACAAATTAATAAAGAGCATGTATAACTAAGTATACGCTTATATATATATATTCGTTTTTATTATATATATATATATACTGTTTTCTTATGATGCATAATATTTAATTGAAGTTAAATTTTACTGCATCTTTTAATAAACCTATTAACAGTTATAAATGAGTTTTTATTTACAAAGAATTAATATCTTCTTTTAATTAAAAACATACAAATAATTTATAACAATTTATTAAGTCAAAATTTTATGATATTCAATGTTATTTCAAAAATATACATTGAATAATACATAAACATTTCTCTTATCTCTTAAGTTTTTAATAAGTAAACATTTCTTTCTTTTAATTTTTATTTACACTAAAAATTAAAACATAACATAACATAACATAACATTCATTCATAAAAACTCTTCCCAAAAAAAAAAAAATATATTTAATTTTTTTTTTTTTTTTTAAATTACAAAGATGTATATATATATAAATAAACAAACAAAAAAAAAATAACTTTATTTTTTTTTTTTTTTTTTTTATATATATAGGACTAGCGTCTGTGCATGGCTAACTTGTACGTATACAACTAGCAACTAGCTTAGCATGCTACAAAAGGTTAATAATACCTTTTATTAACCAATGCAATAAAATTTAATATTCAAATTAAATATTATGCATCATAAGAAACCATTATATATATATAAAAACGTATATTTATTTACGCATGTTCTTTATTAATTTGATTGTTTAATACTCTAACAAAGTTATTAAGCAGGCAATTAATAAATCAACAATATAGAATTGCTTAGTTCAAATTATATGTCATATATGATAAATATTTTTATGTGTATAACAAGAAAAAGTATATGCACTAAAAATCAGTATATTTATTTATACATACTCTTTATTAATATGCTTGTTTAATACTCTAGCAAAGTCATTAAATAGGAAATTAATAAATCAGCTATATAATTTTTAAATTTTGCAGTGAACAAGAATACTATATTTTCGTACTACATCTATACGACATTTTTATTTTACTTCCAGAACTGCATCAATCTCATAATATGAAAAAAAGACAGAGGAACTTTTATATTCATACAGTAATTTATTACAGAAAATTTTTTATATAATTGAAAAGCTCAATTTCAAGTTCTATTGATTTAGTAATATAATAGGACAAATTACTTTGAACTTCTGCATATTAAAATACTAGATTAAATTCAAATAATCATAATTGGTAGCACTATAATTTACTCGAATTTATAGCATATGCTCGAATAATAAAATTAAAATAAGTTTTTACTAATTTTATATATCTTTTAATATCATTGAAGTGCTCACATGATGCAATAGCGCTCATAATTATTTATGAATTTTGCTTAACTTATTGATGGATTAATTAGTCATTTAAATAGTCTTGCATCATATAAAACATTCAAATGGATAAAGAGCATGTAAAGGGATTTCTATTAGTTCTATTTATTATAAAACCACATAATATAGATATTTATTTTATTTTTATATAATTGCACCACATAATACAAAGTAAACATTTTGTTTTATATTAAAGTCTTCATATTAATTCTATATTAAAATTAAAATTTAACTTTTCTTAATTTATTAAATTTTTATAATGACGTTTATATAGTTTTATAGTAACTATTATATGTTCTTAAAAATTTAAATGCATCATATCTACTAAAATTACGAGCGAAAATAATATTGATTTCTTATTCATTCATTTATATGCAATAAAAATAATAAATTCACTATTAAAAAATTAAAAATAAAAATCTTACTTTTTTTTATGTAACTAGTATGTATATCTCAATATGCTCATCTTAGTATACATATCTCATTATTCTTATCCTTGTGCACTCAACTTTATATACATATCTTTGTATATGTGTCCTGATATATATATCTTTGTATACACATCCTGGTATAAGTATCTTTGCATACTTCTTTTTATATGCATATTTTGGAATATTTATATTCATTAGCAAATTTTTAACCATAATTTTTTTCAATATATAAAAAATTCAAAAAGGTCAATAATAATCTTCATTGGTCACTTATGTAAAATATCTTTGAGTTTGATCTATGTTAAATTGGTTATTAAAGGATCCTATTTATCTTTTATGAAATAATAGTAAAACATAAATAAAATAAAAAGGTATCTATACATGAATGTTATTTAAGAAAAATTCTGTCTTATATAAAAGAAAATGTATGATTAAATATATATATGCATAAAGAAAAAAAATACATTTTATTTTTTTGTACTAATGTATTGTTTTTATTAATTATATTTTATTTTAACTTTTTTTTAGAAAAAAAAAAAATTATTTTTTTAATATGTTTTAGAAAACGAATAAAAAGTGTTTTTGTTTTGTTAATTTTGAATGCAAGTAAAAATTTTATAAATACATATTAATAATTCTGATGGAAAATTATTTTATATGAAAAAATTATATTATATATGACTAAAATTTTTAATAACGAAGATTGCAGTTTTAATAAAAATATGGAGAATTTTTTATTAAATTCGGCAAATGCCACTTAAACTATTATTCTGAGAATAATTAAAACGTTAAATTAACATATTTTTATTTAAAGAACTGCAAATATAATGTGATATAAAATTTTTATTTCATGTTATAAGATTTAATTATATCAAGCCTACAAACAAAAAAATTATTTTTCCAGTAAATAAAAATAATGGAAATCAATCTAAATACTCTTAATTTATTTCCCCAATACTTAGCAAGTGTTTGAACATCTATTTAATAAATCAGAAATTATTAAATCTAATGAAACAAGTTTGCTTTCTATTTTAATTAATGTTACTTCTATAACATGATATGTTTCATCTTTATTTATAATACATATAATATTAGATCATAGAATAAACAATAAGTTATTTCAGCCATCAATTTTTGTCCGTGTTGTTTTATTAATTAGTTGTTCAAATACTTTAATAGTATAATTGATTTATTAATTGTCCACTTAATGACTTTGCTAAGGTATTGAATGAAAAAAGTAATAAAGAACATTTTTATAAAGCTTAATCTTTTTATTTGTTTATGCTTTTACTTTTTAGTAAAATTACATAGATAATAAAGTTTTAATTATTTAATAATTTATAAGTATTCAATAGTCAACATATACTTAACATGTAATAAATATCTTATATAAATATATATACGTAATATCTTTGATTAAAGATAATGTCTTTTACTTAAGTTTATATATTCTTAAACACTTCATTTTTTTTCCAAAAAAAAATTTAAAATAATATCTTTCTTTACAAAAACCAAAATGTTAAAAAAAAATTAATTTAAAGAATTTTTTTTTTTTTTTTTTCATTTAGCTAAAAACGCATGATTAGCGTTGATAACATTATATGAGAAGCTAAATTTCTTCATTGTTATTTTAGCTAGTTATTATACACAAAAATTTAATATACATACCTTTATTAACTAATAATAGACTGTGAAATTATTACAAAATATGTGAAGAGGTCTCTATTTATATTGTCTATTATAAAATTATTTATTATAAATAATTATATTATCTCTATGTCATTACATTGTATAATGTAATGTAATATAATATAAATAATTTTTTTTATATTGTATTTAAAATCCTTGAATTAATGTTATGTTAAATAAATTTTTGAATCTTCTCAACATTCGGTTAATAAAAGCTATTATTAACCTTTTTCAGTACACCATGCTAGGTTACTGTATGTGTATATGCAAGTTACCCATGTACTGACTGATTAGCAAAGGATATCATAATTTTTGTAATACACTAAACTAGTTTGTTGTATATGTATGTACAAACTAATATGTACTGACACTAATAAAAATAAAAAAAAATAAAAAAAATATATATATACATATTTTTTTTTGTTTGTTTATTTTGTTTTTGAAATATTTTAAAAAAAAAAAAAAAATAATTTTTTTTTTTTTGGTGAGAAATTTTTAGTAAATAAAAATTTATTTATCTTTTATAAAAATAAAAGATAAAATTAATAATGTTTTTGTTATAATCAATGTATATTTTGAAATAACATTGGATAATATAAAGTTTTGACTTTATTAATTGTTATAGTTTGTCTGTATGTTTTTAATTAAAAGAATAAGTAATTCTTTGTAAATAAAAACTCATTTATAACAATTAATAAGTCTATTAAAAGAGGCAATATAATTTAACTCAGTTATAAATGTTCTTTATTAATTTGTTTGTTTAATACTCTAGCAAAGTCATTAAACGGCCAATTAATAAATCAACACTTTAAAAATTTACCACTATATTTATAGAATTTATATTAATTATTAACCCCAAAACTACTATTATTTATCACCATATATTATATATTAATCTTCAAAGAAGAAAAAAAAAATTTTTCTTCTAAGATACTCATCTTTATGTATTTTCTCAAATTCCTTACATATACTACTAAATTTTCAATCACATTCTTTCACATCTTATTAAAAATAAGAAATATTAATAAAACTCTTTATTTATCATGTTCAACTTTATATGATCGATTCTTTATATAGGTTTTTTCTTTTTTCTCAATAAAGAAACTATTTAGGATATAAACAGTGGAATATATTGAATTTTATTTCTGTAATAATTTTCAACTTATAAGAGATCTTAGATTATTCCTAGACTTAATACTAATACTTTCAGAAATGATATCGACATTATCTACTGAAGATCTTGTTCATTTGCTTTATTAATTGAGTATTCATTGTATTTTCTATAATATTGAATAAACAAATTAATAAAAAGCAAAAGAGCATGTAAAAATGTCTCTACTGATCTTATTAATTGCAAAAACATGTATGCTACTAATACGTAACTTTTATACATACAATCTTTTTATGAGTAATTATTGTTTTAGAGGAATTTATTTACTTCAATAAAATTATACCTTTTATTTTTATTAAAAATTAAATCCCCATTAAAATGATTTATCATATAAAAGTTATTTAATTAAAACAAAAAAAAAAAATTTTAATTATAGTTATTGACAGTATTTCGAAATACATAAAATTTAAATATTAATAAAAACAAAATACTTTTTTTGTTTTTCATTTAATTTTTGAATTTATTTTTTATTATCTAAAAATTAATTTGACTCAACAATAAAAAACAAATTTACTAAAACATTTCAATCAAATATTTCATTGTATTAAAAGAAAAAATAAATATATATTTCTTTTTTTTCTTTTTTTTAAAACTAGTAAGCACTTAACTAACTCGTAATTCTCTGTATATGCATTTAACTATTATGTTATAAAATATTAATAATATTTTTTATTAATCATCCTTATAATTGCATGGTCTTCTCCAAGTATTTTATAGGTATACTTAAAAAACTACCAACATTTTTTCCTAGATTACTTTTAATTTATAATTTCAAAATTTTTCCTAATACTTTCAAGTGTTTTAAAATGGATATTCTTAGAAAACGGATGCTTCATTTAAGTAGTGTCACAGTTTGCTCTAATTAACTTCATAAATATGTTTTTTTATTATTCTTTAATATTAAATATAGTTATTTTTTAACTAAAGGATATTAAATTAAAAAAAAATACACCTTACTTGAAATAATAAAATAAGTATAATGTTTACTACTCTTATAATTAAATGACCCTAATTCCATGTTTAGAATCTATCTTTGAAAACCATTTATTACTATGAGATTTTTGGAAAATATGTTTCTTATGTAGAATAACATATATATTATTGGTCAATGAATAAATCCATTGCCATTAATTAATATGCATTTAAAATATTTAAAATTTAAATTATTATGTCTCCTTTAGGAAAATATTGCATGCTAAAAAATTAAGCTATTAGAACCTTGGCTAGCTTAGTGTGTCTAATTATATATTTTTTTTAAGACACATCTTGGTTATAATTATATCATGTCTTTTTTTTTTTAAAATTTTGAGATAAAGAGATTTTTGAGGAAAAATATTTTGAATGGAAAAGATTAGCAAGTGGATTGCTTTTTTTTGAACTTTTATAGATTTTAAAAATTTTAGTGATTTTATTAATTTTGTATTATAAATAAGGTCTATAATACAAAATTATAAAGGAGTCCTAAAATTTGCTCTTTATTAACTTGGATATTCATTACTTTTATTCGAGTCTTTGAATATCCAATTAATAAATCAATTATCTAGAATGTATTTACTCAAATAACAAGAATATAAACTATCTCTCCAAATATTATCCTTTTTCATTACTAATTAATCAATAAGGAATATTATTGTCCTTTTGAAATATTTGGGAAGACAATGTAATATAGGGCTAAAGAAATTAGATGTTCACGTATATTATTTAAGAGAAATACCTTAAAATGCATCTAAAAACATAATGGAGCATTTACACCAAAAAATAAGAAATTTTTTTCTTATGTTGTTATATTTATTTATAATTTTTTTGCTTTTTTTGATAACTAGTTTTTTTTTGAAAAATTGATAAGTCATTTGTAATAAAATATTTTTATTAGTAATGAGAATTAATTTTCATGAAAAACAATATTAAGGTATCATAATATTTATATATATATAAAGTATTTGAGTTTTACTAAAAAGGAAAACTTTATTAAATCATCTAAATATATTATAAATTAGTGTGATGAAAATTATACAATATCCAATTAGCATATTTTATTTAAAAGAGTGTAAGTTTCACATTCAGCGAACTATTTATTTCATGTTATTTACATTAATTGCGTAAAGATTACATAATAATTATATGAAGTATTTTTAAAGAAAACAAAACTAGGAAAAGGTGCCCTCCCTTCATGCTACTTATTAATCTTTTCCTTTAGTACTCTACAAATTCTTAGAACATACAATTAATAAATCATTAGTAAAATTGACAAAATGAAGTCCACTTTGATCTATTAACTCATGATTTTTAATAGTAATATTTTATTAAACTTACTGTGAAATTCAGATAAAATTCCCTTACCAAAGGATTTATGATTGTATCAGTGTTTTTTCGTGTACAGCTATGAACAATTAATGTTCTCTTGTTATTCCCAAAGTTTTATTTTCTCAGATAAAAAATGTGAATTCGTTCTTGTTTTATTATTCATCCTTATACTTCTGATATTTTATGTCACTTTTCTTCATAATTTTCCTGATAATTATTTCATTTAGTTTATCTTTTTCTTCTACTTATAATCCGTTAATAAATATAATTTTAGTCAACTTTTTTAACAATAAATCCCCATTTATCTATAAGATCTTTTCTAATTAGTTTAAGCCTTTTTGTGGAGCTATAATGATTTTCATTCTTATTAATTTATCCATATGTATCAAAGTAAGACTTCTTTCTTTTGATATTTTAACTGTTTTATTCTTAAGTACCCCATTTATTTTATTTTGTAGATATAATGTACTAGGATTCAACTGATTTCCTTTATAGAAACTACATAAATAATAAATAAATCGGAACCATTATTTATCAAAAACTTAATTATTTTTCCTTTAATTTAAATTATTTTATTAATATCATTAGTAACTTCATTGCTAAAATTATTAATATAAATTTAATGAACAAATACTTTTTTTTTCTGTTTAATCATTATTATTTTTCTAATTTTAAACTTCAATCTTTATTCTGTTTATTTACTCTATTTGAAAGACAATATTTCTTTTTCCGTGAAGATACTCTTTCTTGCTAATTTTCATTACATTAACTTGATTTTCCCTTTTGCTTTCAGTGTATATTAGCTGTTGGTTGTTAACAAAAAAAGAATATATATAACTTTATTCAAATCATGAAAAAATATGAAGAGTAAAACAAGACATTGTGCACTTGTTTTATAAATTAGTTTACTAAACATCTATTTGATCTACCTCCAAGAGTAAATTAAATAAAATTTATATATATTTTTTTTTGATATATATATGAGTTTTTAATTTCTTTTAATTTAAAAAAAAAAAAAATTTATATTTAAATTAGGAGATACCATTAATTTTTTTATAGTTGCAGAATAAAAAAATTTTAATTAAATATAATAATAGAATTTTTTCTGAAATAAAGTATAAATATTAATCATAATTTTTATTTATTAAAAAATATTTTTTTTTTTTTTGTTTAAGCATAAAACTATATTTATAATAGAAACTTTAGTGTACATATAAGCAATATTAAACTAATAAAGATTTCATGTCTTTTTATACTTCTGATTTTATCACCAAACTTATTAAAATGTAATTTTATAAACTAATTGAAAAATTTTTTTTTGTATCAAACTAAATTTACGTGTATTAATTTTGTCTATAGTCAATTTTAAGAGAATTTTATACTTTTAATATTGTTTCTTTTGTCTCTTACCACATTATTCGTACATAATATAGTTAGGTGGCTAATAATAATTATATGATCACATTTTCTCCATCCGTGAGTACATCGTTTCCTTTTATTATTTTATTCACTTGGTTAATAAAAAAATTGTTATTAACCTTTTGTAAAATAAAATAAGATACCAGTCAAGAAAATAGAAGTTAGCCATGCAGTGACACTAGTTAAAAAAAAAAAAAAATATAAAGTTATTTTTTTTTTTGTTTGTTTATTTTATTGTATATACATCTTTGTATTTAAAAAAAAAAAAATTAAAATTATTTTTTTTTTTTGTCGGTTGATGTTGGTTCAAATTAAAAAGAGAATTAATTTTTATTTACATAAAAAAAAAAAAAAAGACATATATATTGAAATAACATTGAATATATTAGAATTTTAACTTTAGTTATTTGTTATAAATTGTATGCGTATTTTTAATTAAAAGAATAAACTGATTCTTTGTAAATAAAAACTCATTTATAAAAGTTTAACATGTCTATAAAACAATGCAGTATAATTTAATTCAAATTAAATATTATGCATTATAAGAAACCTATTAATTGTTATAAATGAGTTTTTATTTACAAAGAATTACTTATTCTTTTAATTAAAAACATACAGACAAACTATAACAATTAATAACATCAGAACTTTAAATTATTCAATGTTATTTCAAAAATATACATTGAATATAACATAAACATTATTCCTTTATCTCTTAAGTTTTAATAAGTAAAAATCAATTCTTTATTTAATTCGAAAAAACAAATGTCAACAACAGCAAAAAACAAAAAAAAATAAATTTAATTTATATTTTTTTTTTTAATTACAAAGATGTATATAAATAAAAATAAACAAACAAAAAATAACTTTATTTTTTTTTTTTTTTAACTAGCGTCAGTGCATGGCTAATTTGTACGTACACGAGTAGTAAACTAGCTTAGTGTACTACAAAAGGTTAATAACATATTTTATTAACCAGTTATACATACTCTTTATTAATTTGTTTGTTCAGTACTCCAACAAAATCATTAAACAGGAAGTTAATAAATCATCACTATAATATAAATATTTTTAAGAAAATAAAAACTTAATATCAATACTGTCCTTTTCATATTTTTTCTTTATAACATATATTACTAAATATGTTTATGCATTCCTTAAATTAGTCTTTTTCTTATCGAATTCCTATATAAGCATTTTTATCTTGAGAAATTTATTCCCTTTATGAATCAATGCGTACTTTTGATGTTGTTTTAAATATTTATTTTAAAACAATAACATAAATACAATTAAAGTTACTGAATGTGTTAAGGCATATGAAATTATTAGTATTTTTTCTATAATTATTGATAAATAAAATATTGGAATTTGCTACATTAGACTTTTTATTAGAATTAATAAGCTTTTTTGTTTTCAAAAATTTGTTATGTTCATCTTTAAATAAGAACATGGGTATCTTCATTTGTAATATCCAGATGATAGTATTATTCTGACCCATTGATAAATATACTGTGCAATTTAAATAGATTGTTGAAAAAAAAATATTCAATTATCATACATATCTTTAGATAATTGCAGAATCTTCACTTTTCATTCAAAAGTCATAAGTCAACTAAAATAATCTTTCAAATAGGTTTCTTTAAACTCAAGTAATCCATAAGGTATTTTGCTCTCAATGTTATCCTTATTTTTTTTTTTTTGAAATTAAACTTGTAAGATTTATTAAAATCAAATTTCGTTAAGAAAATTTAAGTTTTATTATTTTTGAATTTATTATTATATATTTAACACATAATTTAACATGAAATGATAAGAGTAACCTTGCCTGTTTCTCCAAAAGTGTTCATTGCTTGTTTTACACTATAATAATAAATTCACATTTTAATTTTCATTATTAGCTAATTACTACACTTATGAAAACTTTTATATGCAGAGTTATAAAAAAAATTAATTACCAAATTTTTTAATTATAAAGTAAAAGATATAGTTAAAATAAATTAGAAATCATTTACAATAAAAAATTCATCAATAAAATTTATTAAAAAAACCATATAAACAAAAAAAAGTTTTCTCTCTTTCTCGCATAGAGTCTTCTCTTCTCGGCTAATTGTTTAAAACACTAAAATGAAAGCTTCGTATGTATACCATACTTTACACTCCCTTAATATATACTTAAGAGAATTAAAGAAGACAATGATATTTAATTAACCATATTATCATTTTAATTAATTTTTTCTACATAATAATTTACATTATTAAATATTTTATAGTTTTCTTCTTTTTATAAATAACTATTTTTTCTATACTAAAAAGTTTCTATATCGTTTAATAAACCTTACATTTTCCTTATAGAAATGTTTTCTACATATTTAATTTTTTTTTTATTTTCAATAATTCTATTATTGTTCTCATAATACTTTTATTGACTTTATATTTTATATGTTTATAAAAAGAATTTAATATCTAAAAAAATTCTTTTTCATATATTATTTCATTATTAAATATTTTTACTTTTTGATTCTTTAAAAAACCCTTAAATGCATTTAAATTCTTTATGTAAAAATTTCTTTTATTTATCTTATTGGTCAATGAATAAATTCATTGCCCTTAATTAATATGCATTTTAATTATTTAAAATTTTAATAATTATGTCTCCTTTAGGAAAAATATTGCATGCTAAAAAATTTTATCTATTAGAACCTTGGCTAGCTTAGTGTGTCTAATTATATTTTTTTTTAAGATACATCTCGGTTATAATTATTTTATGTCTTTTTTTTTATTTTTATTTTTTTTGTATGTTTTATTTTTTTTTATTTAATTTATATATATATATTTTTTTTTAATTTTTTTTTATTATTTTTTTTTAGGGGAATTTTTTTTAAAAAAAAAAAAAAAAAGAGATTTTTTTTTTTTTGGAAAAAGATTTTGAATGGAAAGATTAGCAAGTGGATTGCTTTTATTTTTTTTTTTGAATCTTTATAGATTTTAAAAATCTTAGTGATTTAATTAATTTTGTATTATAAATAAAGTATATAATACAAAATTATAAAGGAGTCCTAAAATTTGCTCTTTATTAACTTGGATATTCATTACTTTTATTCGAGTCTTTGAATATCCAATTAATAAATCACTTATGTAAAATATTTAGATAATCCTAATAATTTAAGATATTCTTGGTTTTTTTTGTTCCTGTATCTCTTTTAATTTAGTATTATTTATACTTTAACAAATATTATTTATAAAATTTTCACATTTTTTTATTTCATTGTTAAAAATATTTTTAGTATAAAATTGATAATTTACATTTCTCCTTGGTTCTTTATTTTAAAATTTCATTCTTATTTCTATTTTAGCATAAATCAGTTCCTAACTATTTGAAAGATTCTTAATAAGACATTCTCTTAAAATGATGGCATTACTAGTAATTAAATAACTATATCTTACATATAACTATTTCATTATCATTTTTTTTAAGTTTATGTCTTTCAATAAATGAGCATAATCATGCATTTGTATCTGAAATTATTTACTATTTTTACATAATTACATCTACTACACAAGGATTTTTAAAAGAAATTGTGAAGAATATGAATAAAAAAAAAAGAAAATGACCTAAAAAAAATACATTAAAGTAGATGTAAAAAAAAAAATAGTATACATGAAACATCACTAATTTGAATTTTTACTTTTCTTTGTAGAACAATATGTGTATAAATTATTTTAAAACAATCTTTTATTTATATTATATAAATTTGTAATAAAAAAAAATTTTGTGTTATAAATTTATATCTGCTTAAAATTATGCAAAACTTTCGGTAATTTAATTTTTTTATAATAACATATATAACTAGTCATTACATTTATTAATGTTCCTCCTTTATCTTAATTCACAAAACTTATATTATAATATTTTTTTTTCCTTTAAAATATTTAATTTTTTATTTTTCCATAAAAAAATATATACATTTGATTTTCTCCTATCCAAGTAGCCCATGGTTATTGTGAACTGATAATAATAAAAATACTAAAAAGATTCATGGCAAAGTTATAATGTATAAATAATTGCTGTTTTTGATATATATCTATTAAAGATAAGTATCAATTTAATATATTTTCATCATAGAATAATAATAAATAATTGTACTTACAATGAAAAAAAGTTATATCATATGAAAACATTTTAAATAATGTATGTGCATTTTTACGTCAATGTTGATAATTATAAGCACAAAAATCATCATCATTATTAAATTATATTTTAATCATAAATATATTTATATATAATATGATCGTTGATTCCATGGAATCCTATATGAATTCTATTTATTACTATCGTAAAAAATACTTTATTATTTACAGATCATTGCTTTTATAAGTTTAATTTATTTTTTAGTTTTATTCCTCTTATTAAAATTTAATCGTCACATCGTTAATTTATTACAATTAGCCATTTAATTATATTTTACTTATAATAGCTTTATAAGAAATTATTGCTTACATTATTATAGTTGTTACCGTATTTATAACACAAATTACCTTACTGATTCTTACTTTTTTTTACATATTGTTATTACTTATTCCATATTTATCATTCATTTAAGTAATAACTTCATTGTTGCAATTTTAATTTTACGTTTTTGCTTTTTATTAATATATAACTTAACTACTTTATTATCATTAAATTGATATATATTATTCTTATAATAAGTTCATCAATAATTAAACAATAATTATATTCTACTAAATATTGAGAATTACATATTTGTAATCACCCTTAAGGGTTTCGTATTTAATATAACTCTAAAGTTTAATGATCTCTTTCATTAGTAAATCATAATTTAATTTTTACATTTTTATTTTAAAAATAAATTTTATTTATATTTCATGTGAAGTTTTATTTATTTTTTCTTTTTTTTATGTATTCATTTCTTCTTATAGTAAATATACAATTATTTTTAAAAAAATTATTAACGTTTTATATTTTAATATATATTTAAAATTATAACCACATATTTAATACTCATTAAAAGAAATATTTTTAAAAATTTTTATAAAAAATAAAAAAAAATTTTCTTTTTTGAAAATATCTTCCCAATATTTATTATAAATAAAAATGGAAAAAGAACTCTCAATTTTTTTTTTTTTTTTGAAGAATAAATGTTCTATGCCAAATTTTTTTGATATTTTATATATTGTTTCACTTTAATATATTTTGGCTATTAGTAAAATTTTAATATATATGACAAAAAAGTAAAAAAAATTAATGTGGCCAATTTAAATTAGAACATTAATTAGTCATTTTAAAAAAAAAATTTGTTATTTTAAATCAGAACATTAATTAATCATGTGTAAAAATTTATGGTCAAGAAATTCGAACATTATAAATAAATTATAATATGTTGAAAAATTAGAATTGTTACTAAAATAATATAATCAAAAAGAAAAAGAAAATGATCAATATTTAAAATAAATGAACTATTAAAATATCATAATAAGAAGTAGCAATGAAAATAATAAAAAAATGGATAAATATAGAAAATTCATTCATATTAGCTTTTGTAAATTATATTTTTTATATCTTTTTTTTTCTTCTTTAATAAATATTTGATCTTCATTTTGTATTTTAGGTTTAATAATATTATATATATTATTATAAGGAAAACCAAATTAATTTAGTTTTAGGAAGGCAAATAGTTTATAACATTACAAAGAAAAATTTTTGCAAAATTAAATGTCATTTGATAATATTTGTTTTTTTTGTTAAAATAGAAACAAAACAAATAATAAAAAGATAATTTAAGTATTTTAACCAAAATATTTATATTTTTCCTATTTGATTTATATATATATTGATATTCGAAACAAATGGAACTTTTTTTTGAAAAACGAAGTAAATAAATCGAATGAAAAAAAAATAAAAAAATATTTAAAAACTAGTAAGTGTAATTGTTATGATAAAACTTATAGTGTAAATATCAGTAAAAAAGTATTAAAAAGGTTTAATTTTTGATACATTTTTTTTGTAAAAATAAATTATATAAAAAGTTTCAACTTTTAATATTAGAAACATTTGTGATTTTAGATGTATATTTAATTTTAGTTATATGTTTCTTGTGAATATCTTTAAACAAAAAAAATATAAATTAAAAGTAAAATTTTTTTTTTTTCTTTGTTATTGCTATTTTAATTTATAATTTTCTAACTTTGTTACTCTTTTTTTTATAGAAAATTAGAAATATGAATCTTTTAAGAAGTAGCTAAAACATTTATAAAATATACAAGTGGAGAAAGTTATTTTATATAAAAGTGTGTTATTTTTCTTTTTAAAAATATAAGTAATATGGAATCTAATATTATCAAATTTGGAAATTTTTCAAAAACACTTAATTATCCTAATTTAGATACAGGAAATGATAATAGTCCACATAAGGCAAAAAATGAAACACATGATATTTTCTATATCTATATTGCCTTTTCTATTATTTCTTTTATTGCTCTTTTACAACTTTTTTCAGATGTAAGATAAAACACAAGCCCAAATATAAGTATATTTTTTTTAATTATAAAAAATGAAGTTCTATTAATATAAAAATTTTTTTTAAATTTATTGTAGTGTATTCTGGAGAAATTACATGAAGAGCAACAATGTTATTCAATGAAGCTAGAAGAAAAGAAAGATGAAATGGAAAATAATGAGATAAAGGAATTAGAAAATGGAAACAAAAAGAAAGGAATAAATAATGAAGAGGAATGGAAGAAGAAGGAACGAATTATATGGATGCAGAAAACGGGGGAAGAGTGGGAAAAATGGAAGGTTTGGATAGAAAATGAGAAAAGAAAGTGGATTGTAGAGAATGAGGAAGAATGGAATAAGTTTCTAGAAAAGGAAAAAAAAGAATGGATGAATTGGAAAGACACAATAAAGGATGTATTTGCTTATGGTGAATGGGAAGAATGGATGATATGGGGGGAAAAAGAGTGGGAAAAATGGATGGAAACAGAATGGACATATTTTATGAAAAAGAATTTGAAAGAATGGATAGAATCACATGAACAACATTTGATGAATCAGATCAATGGTGAGTGGAAAAAATGGAAGAATAAGAAATTGGTGGAGTGGTTAATGAAAGAATGGAAGCAAAAGGAAGATGATTACTGGGAGAATTGGGAAAAAAAAAAATGGAAGAAATTGATTGAGAGAAAAAATAGGAAAAAGTGGTTGAAGTGGAAGGAAAGAGTATATTGGGAAAAGAAAGAGTGGAAAAATTGGATAGAGACAAAAGAGAAGGAGATAGAGAATCAGACTAAGTGGAATGAATGGATAAAATGGAAACAAGAAAGATGGTCATATTTGGAGGAGTGGATGAAGTTAATTGAAAGACAATGGTTAAATGAACAAAGGTGGAAAGAATGGATGGAGATGAGGAAAGAACTAAATAGAGAAAAAATATATGTTGGAGAAGTGGATGGATAATAAAAAGGTATAAAAAAAAATAGACCAGATATTTCTAATTTTATTATCCAAGTGTTCATTATTAGGTTAATTAATAAATACAAATCAAAAAAATTAAATAAATAAAAGAGAAGAGAAAAAAGTATAAAACATAAAATTTTCACTATTTTCATATTGAAGATATTATATAAGTACTTCACATATGAAACAAAGGAAGAAACCAAAAATAAGGAAGAACATGAAACATAAACACCATTAGCAATATAACTGTAAATGTAATTGAATAGAAAATAAAAAGCTGAAGAAGTTAACACATGGATGCAAAAAGATTTTGAGAATTTTTTAAAAAAATGTTATATACACAAATAAAATTTGCCATATAATATTTTGTTGGAATTTAAAGCGTAATTTTTATTATTTTTCCATTTTTCCATTTTTTTTTTATATGGTATAATAATTTTCTAATATTAAAAAAAAAATAATTCTTACAAGTAATATTTAACTTTTTCAATGGATTCTGAAAGATATATATTTAATTAAATAAGATTTTACTTTATATTTCTCCATAAGAAATGTTTAGCTAAATCTATATACGTAAATATATAATATTTACATGATAATTCTGATAATTATCAGTATTTGAAAAATAGATGACTCCATTTACCATTTTAGTTTTTAAAATTACAAAATCTAGCATATAAATGTCATTAGTGCATGAAAGATACGTGGTATATTACTTGTATTATGATCAATGAATTTTCTAAAGTATTAAGTAAACAAATTAATAAAGAGCTTGTATAACTAAATATACTGATTTTAAATGTATATACTTATTTTTTTATTATTTACAGAAATATTTATCATATATAACATTTAATTTGATGAGGCAACTTTGTATTACTTAACTGACATATATTTTACTTTAACAAATGTATCCTTATTCTTTGTAACTAAGTATATTCTTTTAATTTAAAAATATATAAAATAATTAAGTTAAAACAAATAACAAAAATAAATTTTAAGTTATTTTATTGTTGTTTCAAAACATAAAATTTGAATATGACACAAACATTATACTTTTTTTTCATTGAAAGAAATAAAAAGTTTTCTTATAGTTACTTTTCATACACTAATTTCTATATTTTAAGTAAAAATGAATTCATCCTTAATTATTGAACGAAAAAAAAAAATTAAATTTATTATTTTTTTTTATATAATTCTAAAATATATAAAGCAAAAAAATAAACACAAAAAAATATATATATTTTTTAAAGTAGCAAGCATATGATTAACTCGTTATTTTCCATATGTACAATTAACTATTATATTATAAAAGTTTAATAATATCTTTTATTAACCAATACTATAAAAATACATATATAAAGATATATGTACTAATATATGTGTAACAATCTTCTATTACAGAGAGAAATATGTAGAAAAGCACATTTGAAGATATGATATAAAAATAGAAAGAAAAAATAACAAAATGTAACTAATAATTTTCCTTTTAATTTTATTTTTTTTGAAAAAAGTTTTTCTTTTTTATGAAAATTCTCTTTTTATATACAAAACTTTTTTTATTTTTATTTAGATTTTTTATTTACTAAAAGTAAACAAAAATTCATAAGAGATAAAAAATTGTTAAACTATTTTCTAATAAATAAAATTAGTAGATATTCCTTTGCATGCTCCTTATTAATTTGACTATTTAGAATGTTTTGAGAGCATTTAAACAACCAATTAATAAAACAGTATTATAACTTTAATCATAATCTTTTTTTTTATCCTCAATAATTTCATTCTATTAATCATAGTCCAAATATCATTTCTATTTACATAAACATAAGAGTTCCTCTTTAGAACATAATAATTATAACATTATATATGTAATACTTTTTTATTTATAGTATAAATTATGAATAAAGAAAGGTTTTCATTATTTCAATATCATTTTTATACCTATTAATTATAAAGATAGTTATTTAGCTTCCATAGTATTAACAAGTTACGTCTTTTCTTTTATTTCTTCATTACATAGGCATTTACATCTTTTTATGATAATAATAAACCAAGAAAAAGATATATTAAAAAACAATGGTGTAATCTATGCTTTATTTCATTTAATATTATGTGAACTTGCCACACCAAGTAAATGTCCATTCTTATAAAACATTAGAGCTTTTTATATTATGTACTCTTAATTTTTGTTATAACTTTAATATTATTTTTATATAAATTTTTGAAATAATATTTCATATATCCATGCGATTCTTAGTACATTTTCAATTTTCCATGAAAGAAATTCTCTTTCCTTATTATTTTACATTTTCATTAATACATATATATTTTTCTTTCTTATTTTCTTCTATTAAAAAAAATTTCTAATTTTAACTTCTTTAATTTAATAAATATAACATACTACTACTATATGTTTGATTAATAAATGATATTATTAATTTTTATAATAATAAAATTCAGCTTTTCAGTCAAGAAAAAGTGAGTTAGCCGCGTATTGACACTATAAAGAAAAAAAATACATATAGCTATTTTTTCTTATATAATTTTCTTTATTGTATTTTTGAGTACTAAAAAAAAAGGAAATATAAAATTTTTTTTTATTGTTATTTAATTTCTTTTTTTAAGAAAATTAGGAATTCTGTTGCAAAAGGAGTTTAATTAAATTTTTGAAATATAAAAGTATTATTAAACTTTTTATTTAAAATAAATAAAAAGTATGTTGTTTTATTACATTTAATTTTTATGTCTTCAAAAAATTTAAACAGTTTTAAATTAAATTTTTCATTTGTTGCAATTAAATTACTTTAAATAATCATAATTTAAAAGAGGATTTAAGTTTTTAACAAAAATAAATTGTAAATTTGATAATGTAAATAAATACTCTGAGGTAATAAAAAGGCGCTCAATTAAATTAAATATTATATATATAAATTTACTTTTAAAGAAAAAATTAGTATAAAACAAATGATTGGTATAATCATTTATGCATGCTCTTTATTAATTTGTGTATTCAATACTTGATTTGTTAATTGCCCGATTAATGACTTTGCTAGAGTATTAAAAAAACCAATTAATAAAGAGCATGTATAACAAGTATACGTTATATATATATAATATTTTCTTATGATGAATAATATCTAATAGGAATTAAATATTACTACATCTTTTAATAGACTTATTAACTGTTATAAATGAGTTTTTATTTACAAAGAATCAGTTTATTCTTTTAATTAAAAACATATAAACAAATTATAACAATTAATAAAATCAAAACTTTAATTTATTCAATGTTATTTCAAAAATATACCTTGAATATAACACAGATATTATTCGTTTTATATATTAAGTTTTTATAAGTAAAAGTTAATTTTTTATTTAATTTGAAAAAAAAAAAAAAAATAATTTTAATTTTTTTTTTTTTAATTACAAAGATGTATATCAATAAAAATAAACAAACAAAAAAAAAATAACTTTATATTTTTTTTTTTTATAACTAGTGTCCGTGCATTGCTAATCTATACATACACGACTAGTAAACTAGCTTAGTATACTACAAAAGGTTAATAATCTCTTTTGTTAACCAATACTCTAGCAAATTATTTGAATAGGAAATTAATAAATCGTATAAATGATGTTTCATTATTAATAGAATCTATTTCTATAATACCTTTGTAATATGTTTTGATCATTTTTTTAGATCCTTTAATATAATAGTTAAGTGTTTCATAAGTTATAACTATTGAAAATAAATTCTTTTTTTATTGTGTTACATTTCCACTTAATATCATTCAGTTATCTTTATGTATAATAGATAAATCTTGCCTGATCAATAACATCATCTATTTGAGTTAACACAGCTCCCATCGCATAATATGATGCATCTATATAGATGACATAAGGTTTTCCAAGTAGATAATAATATAATTAATTTGGAATTTCATTTTGACAAGTTCTTTATATAATTTCTATAATAATTAGTATCTCCTAAAAATTATCTCAATAGTTTCCTAGATTTATATCTCCCTATTTCAATAATAGTTTTTATTTTATCTAATGAGGATAGAAACCCTTGATGGTTGATTTATTAAATGGATATTCAAAGACTTAGATAAAAGTAATGAACATCCGAGTTAATATAGAGCAAGTTTTTAGGGTTCCTTTATAAATTTGTATTATAGATTTTATATAATGCAAAATGAATCAAAACACCTTAAAAAATTAAAGTATATATAAGTTAAAATTTATTTAAGGCAATCTACTTGCTATCCTTTTCTCTTTCATCTTTCCAAAAAAAAAAGTTTAAATAAAAAAAATAAAAAGACATAATATAATTATAACCGAGATGTGTCTAAAAAAAAATTGTTATTAGACTGGTTAATAAAAGGTATTATTAACCTTTTGTAGCATGCTAAGCTAGTTGCTAGTTGTATACGTACAAGTTAGCCATGCACTGACGCTAGTCCTATAAATTAAAAAAAAAAAAAAAAAAAAAAATATAAAATTATTTTTTTTTTTTTGTTTGTTTATTAAGATAGATAGACATCTTTGTAATTATAAAAAAAAAATTAATAATATTTTTTTTTATATATAAAGTTTTTTTTTTGATGAGAGAATGTTATGTTATGTTATGTTTTAATTTTTTGTGTAAATAAAAATTAAAAGAAAGAAATGTTAACTTATTAAAAACTTAAGAGATAAGAGAAATGTTTATGTATTATTCAATGCATATTTTTGAAATAACATTGAATATCATAAAATTTCGACTTAATAAATTGTTATAAATTATTTGTATGTTTTTAATTAAAAGAAGATATTAATTCTTTGTAAATAAAAACTCATTTATAACTGTTAATAGGATTATTAAAAGTTGCAGTAAAATTTAACTTCAATTAAATATTATGCATCATAAGAAAACAGTATATATATATATAATAAAAACGAATATATATATATAAACGTATACTTAGTTATACATGCTCTTTATTAATTTGTTTGTTTAATACTCTAGCAAAGTCATTAAACGGGCAATTAATAAATCATAGACACACCAAGTTGGCCAAAGTTCTATTAGCTTAACTTTTTGCATACAATGTACTCCTAGATAAGGCATAAAATTTTAGGTTTTAAATAATTGTTTAGATTATTAAAATAACCATG
>NW_021628855.1:0-3919 GCF_900005765.1 Plasmodium relictum | reverse complement strand
CCTATATAAAAAAAAAAAATTAATATTTTTTTTTTTTGAAGAGTTTTTTGAAAAGGAATGTTATGTTATTGATTTATTAATTGCCCGTTTAATGACTTTGCTATAGTATTAAACAAACAAATTAATAAAGAGCATGTATAACTAAGTATACGTTTATATATATATATTCGTTTTTATTATATATATATATACTGTTTTCTTATGATGCATAATATTTAATTGAAGTTAAATTTTACTGCATCTTTTAATAAACTTATTAACAGTTATAAATGAGTTTTTATTTACAAAGAATTAATATCTTCTTTTAATTAAAAACATACAAATAATTTATAACAATTTATTAAGTCAAAATTTTATGATATTCAATGTTATTTCAAAAAATATACATTGAATAATACATAAATATTTCTCTTATCTCTTAAGTTTTTAATAAGTTAACATTTCTTTCTTTTAATTTTTATTTACACTAAAAATTAAAACATAACATAGCATAACATAACATAACATAACATAACATAACATTCATAACATTCATTCCTAAAAACTCTTCCTAAAAAAAAAAATATATTTAATTTTTTTTTTTTTTTAAATTACAAAGATGTATATATATATAAATAAACAAACAAAAAAAAATAACTTTATTTTTATTTTTTTTTTTTTTATATATTTATAGGACTAGCGTCTGTGCATGGCTAACTTGTACGTATACAACTAGCAACTAGCTTAGCATGCTACAAAAGGTTAATAATACCTTTTATTAACCAGTTATGTTTTAATTTTTTGTGTAAATAAAAATTAAAAGAAAGAAATGTTAACTTATTAAAAACTTAAGAGATAAGAGAAATGTTTATGTATTATTCAATGTATATTTTTGAAATAACATTGAATATCATAAATTTTGACTTAATAAATTGTTATAAATTATTTGTATGTTTTTAAATAAAAGAAGATATTAATTCTTTGTAAATAAGAACTCATTTATAACTGTTAATAGGTTTATTAAAAGATGCAGTAAAATTTAACTTCAATTAAATATTATGCATCATAAGAAAACATTATATATATATATAATAAAAACGAATATATATATATAAACGTATACTTAGTTATACATGCTCTTTATTAATTTGTTTGTTTAATACTCTAGCAAAGTCATTAAACGGGCAATTAATAAATCAGCTAGACAATACATAATTGTTTAGTTGAAATAAAATATTATATATGTGATTTATTAATTGGCCGTTTAATGACTTTTCTAGAATATTATAAAAACAAATTAATAAAGGGCATGTATAACTAAGTATACGTTTATATATATATATTAGTTTTTATATATATATAGTTTTTTATGATGCATAATATTTAATCTGAGTTAAATTTTACTGTATCTTTTAATAAACCTATTAATTGTTATAAATGAATTTTTAATTACAAAGAATTAGTATCTTCTTTTAATTAAAAACATATAAACAATTTATAACAATTAATAGAGTCTAAACTTTAATTTATTCAATGTCATTTCGAAATATACATTGGTTCTAACAAAAAATTATAAGTTTTATCTTCAATTTTTATGAGTTAAAATTATATTTATTATTTCTTAAAAATTTTTCACACAAAAAAAAAAATAATTAAAAAAATTTTTTTTTTTTAAATATGTCAAAAAAAATAAACAAACAAAAAAAGTATATATATATATTTTTTTTCTTTAATTTTTTTTTTATTTTTTTATTAGTGTCAATACATATTAGTTTGTACATACATGTACAGTAAATAGTTTAGTGTACTACAAAAAATTATAATATCTTTTGCTAACCAGTCAGTGCATGGGTAACTTGTATATATACGTACAGTAACCTAGTATAGTGTATTGAAAAAGGTTAATAATAGCTTTTATTAATCAATATGATAAATATTTCAATGTATAACTGATTAATTAATTGTCTGTTAACAGATTTGCTAGATTATTAAACAAACAAATTAATAAAGAGCATGTATAACTAAATGTACTAATTTTTAGTGTATTACTTATTTTTATTATATATAGCAATATCTATAATAAATAATGCCTAGTTAGGATTAAACAATTATGTATTGTTGATTTATTAATTGTTCATTTAATGACTTTGCTGGAGTATTAAACAAACAAATTAATAAAGAGCATGTATAACTAAGTATACGTTTATGTATATATTGGTTTTTATTATATATATATATATGGTTTTCTTATAATGCATAATATTTAATCTAAGTTAAATTTTATTGCATCTCTTAATAGACCTATTAATTGTTATAGATGAGTTTTTATTTATAAAAAATTAATATCTTCTTTTAATTAAAAACATCCAGACAAACTATAACAATTAATAAAGTCAAAACTTTATATTATTCAATGTTATTTCAAAAGTATACATTGAATATAACATAAATATAATTCTTTTTATCTCTTAAGTTTTAATAAGTAAAAACTAATCTTTATTTATTTCCAAAAAAAACAAACAAACAAAAACAAAAATAAAAAAAATTAATTAAAAAAAAAATAAATTAATTTAATTTATATTTTTTTTTTTAATTACAAAGATGTATATAAATAAAAATAAACAAACAAAAAAAAAAAATAACTTTATTTTTTATTTTATTTTTTTTATTAACTAACATCAGTGCATGGCTAATTTGTACGTACATGACTAGTAAACTAGCTTAGTGTACTACAAAAGATTAATAACATATTTTATTAACCAGATACCAAAAGTGTTTCTGAATTTTCTTTATTGTTTTGTTCACTCCACAATGCCTTGCAAACTTACTACTATGAAACCAATACATTAAATTTTTTCCATATTTTTCTGATATATATAGTTTTCCTGTTCTGTGGTAAACTGGGAATTCATTCTTCCATGCTACATCTCTTGGCATATTATTCTTATTCTTCTTTACTTCGTCAGCTATTTCTTGACAAGATGAGATATAATAGATATCTTCATATTCTCCTGAAGGTTTATTACAACACAATATCATATAATTTGGAAGATCAGTATCATCTTCTATTGATCTAGTGATCCAATCAGATAAACTATTTTGTACTTCTTCAATGTGTTCAAATTTTAAATTAAATTCAGATAATCTCAACTTCCATTTATATAATTTTTCAGTATTAATTGAATCCATTCCAATTAAACTTTTACAATCAGTTTTTATTAATGCTTTAGATCCTTTAATAAAGTAATCGAATGTTTCACAAGCTACTACTATAGCAAATAATTCTTTTTCAACTATACTCCATTTTTTTTAAACATCATTTAACTTCTTAGATGTATAGTGGATAAACTTAGTTTCACCAGTATCATTATTTATCTGAGTCAATACAGCTCCTATAATATAATCTGAGGCATCAGTATAAATAGTATACGGTTTTCCTAACTCTAGAAATGAAAGTTAAGTTATTTCAGCCATCTTATTCTTAATTTGTTCAAATATTTGTGAATGTTCTTTATTCCATTCAAACTTTTTCTTTTTAGTCAACAAAGAAACTAATTTAGAAGTCCAATTTGAAAAGTTTCTTATTGATTTATTAATTGCCCGTTTAATGACTTTGCTAGAGTATTAAACAAACAAATTAATAAAGAGCATGTATAACTAAGTATACGTTTATATATATATATTCGTTTTTATTATATATATATATACTGTTTTCTTATGATGCATAATATTTAATTGAAGTTAAATTTTACTGCATCTTTTAATAAACCTATTAACAGTTATAAATGAGTTCTTATTTACAAAGAATTGATATCTTCTTTTAATTAAAAACATACAAATAATTTATAACAATTTATTAAATCACAATTTATGATATTCAATGTTATTTCAAAAATGTACATTGAATAATACATAAACATTTCTCTTATCTCTTAAGTTT
>NW_021628854.1:0-9595 GCF_900005765.1 Plasmodium relictum | reverse complement strand
TTTTTTGTTTGTTTATTAAGATATATATACATCTTTGTAATTATAAAAAAAAATTAATAATATTTTTTTTTTTTATAAAGTTTTTTTTTTTTGATGAGAGATCATGTTATGTTATGTTATGTTTTAATTTTTAGTGTAAATAAAAATTAAAAGAAAGAAATGTTAACTTATTAAAAACTTATGAGATAAGAGAAATGTTTATGTATTATTCAAGGTATATCTTGAAATAACATTGAATATCATAAAATTTTGACTTAATAAATGGTTATAAATTATTTGTATGTTTTTAATTAAAAGAAGATATTAATTCTTTGTAAATAAAAACTCATTTATAACTGTTAATAGGATTATTAAAAGTTGCAGTAAAATTTAACTTCAATTAAATATTATGCATCATAAGAAAACAGTATATATATATATAATAAAAACGAATATATATATATAAACGTATACTTAGTTATACATGCTCTTTATTAATTTGTTTGTTTAATACTCTAGCAAAGTCATTAAACGGGCAATTAATAAATCAATAATACATAAACATTTCTCTTATCTCTTAAGTTTTAATAAGTTAACATTTCTTTCTTTTAATTTTTTTATTTACACTAAAAATTAAAACATATTATAACATAACATGACATAACTTTCAAAACTCCCAAAAAAAAAAAAATATATTAATTTTTTTTTTTTTTTAATTACAAAGATGTATATATATATAAATAAACAAACAAAAAAAAAATAACTTTATTTTTTTTTTTTTTTTATAAGACTAGCGTCAGTGCATGGCTAACTTGTACGTATACAACTAGCAACTAGCTTAGCATGCTACAAAAGGTTAATAATACCTTTTATTAACCAATGTCCTATCATATTACAATTTCTACATCTCTCTTTTCTATATTCACAATTTTTTTTTAAATGTCCAATTTTACCACAACAATAACATTTAATTGTAATTTTATTTTTATATTTTGCTGTATACCTATCATAATTTTGATTTACAGCAAATACTATAGCGTCAGATCTTACTTCTCTCTTGGAGGTTCTTTTTATATTCATTGATACAGATGATAAGGCTTCCATAAATGTTTTTCCTATTGGATAATTACTAGGTATCTGAATTATATTTTCCTTTGGAACACGTCTCCTAAAATATTTCCATAAATCATTTATGGTAATTCTATTAACCTCACTGAAGCATAGACAACTATTGGCATATATCAGACAATCTTTGATAAATGAATTTATAGCTTCTTTTAAACTTAATTCACGCTTAACATTTACGAATTTTGCTATCTGTTCTATTCGATCATCATTATCCATAAAGATCTGTCTAGCTAGTTTAATTTTCAACTGCAACATATTCTTTATTTCATCGTCTTCACATAACTTGGATATCTTTTTGGTATGAGCTCTTGATAACAATGATTTCAATATCAAACAGGTTTCAATCTTTGTTAATCTTTGCATTCTTATCTTATTTTCGAATGTTTCAAACCATAAGAAATAATCCTCTATTTCTTCCTCTTCAAATTCCATTAATCCATCTGGAGTTTTTATTTTAGTAAACTCTTTGGTTTCTTTCAATTTAAATATATATGAGTCATTGAGATTTACTATTTCTTCAAATGTCTCTAATCCAAGATTTTTGATATCTTCTTTCATCTTGGGATTTGATAATTCAGGGGGGTTCTGTTTGCGCTGGTCTCGAATTTCCTACCGTTGTCGCCAATTGATTTATTAATTGCCTGCTTAATGACTTTGTTAGAGTATTAAACAAACAAATTAATAAAGAGCATGTATAACTAAGTATACGTTTATATATATATTAGTTTTTATATATACATATAGTTTTCTTATGATGCATACTATTTAATCTGAGTTAAATTTTACTGCCTCTTTTAATAAACTTACCAATTGTTATAAATGAGTTTTTATTTACAAAAAATTACTTATTCTTTTAATTAAAAACATACAGACAAACTATAACATTTAATAAAGTCAAAACTTTATTTTATTCAATGTTATTTCAAAATATACCTTGAATAATACATAAACATAATTCTTTTTCTTTTAAGTTTTAATGAGTAAACATTAATTCTTATTTCATCTTTAAAACATAAAAGTCAAAAACATAACAATCAAAAAAAATTAATTATACCAAAAGAAAAATATATTTATTATTTATATTTTTTTTTTAATTACAAAGATGTATATTTATAAATAAACAAACAAAAAAAAATAACTTTATATTTTTTTTTTTTTTTTAACTAGCGTCAGTGCATGTCTAACTCGTATGTACACAAGTAGTAAACTAGCTTAGTTTACTACAAAAGGTTAATAACAAATTTTATTAACCAATACTCTAGTAAAGTCATTAAACAAGCAATTAATAAAAAACTATATAATATAAAATAAAAAAAAAATTTATATAAAATTTCTTACTATGTTTTTATACTTTTTCATCAATTCATTATTTAATATATGTTATTATTTATACCTTTATGTAATAATTATTCCTTTCCTCAAAAAAATTGCATTATTTTTTTTTTTTATTGCATATACTTAAGTATATTTATTACAATGCACTCATTAAAACATACATATTTTCCTGAAATACTTCATGTGAGCATATTTCAGCTGTATTCTAATATATCTTATTAAAGGTTCCAAAAATCCAATAACATTCTTTATTAATCAATTTGCTAATATAGTTCCTCTTCCTCTTCTCTTTCCTCTTCTTCTTCTCTTTCCTCTTCTTCTTCTTCTTCTTCCTCTTCATCCGAACTTTCAATATCAGTTTCAAAAAATCCTGAATCTACCGACCCTTCTTCCTCTTGTAATAAGTTATCATTCATCTTATTCGCCTATATTATAGATAAATTTTTTTAACGTGAAATAAGTTGTTTATACATTAATGAAATTATTATTTAAATATACAATCAAAAAAAAAAAAAATAATATATTGAGTCATTTTATGTTACTAGTATTAAAACTGCTACCACAATAGATAATAAAATAAGAAGAGGAATAAGAGATTCAGTTAACATATCCATGTTTTTAGTAAAAGAATCAATATATTTCCCAGATCCTTTATCAAAATGTAAAAGTTTTTTAACTCCATTCTTATAATAATTGCATGTATAACCACTTTTTGCAGCATCATATATACAATAGGACTGTTCACTACTCATTTTTTGTTTACTAAAATTATAAAGTAAATTTCCTGTTGTATAAAATTTTTTACTTCTATTGTATATATATTCCCAAATTTATAGCAAATTTTTTCATAAAATTCATTCATTAATGCTAATAAATATAAATAACGATATTATATTTATTTTATATAAAATTAATATTTTTAAGTTTATATGAATAAGGAAATTAAAGAATATTGTTTTCAAATATCAACTTGTTCATTTGAATAAATTATTTTTCTTTATTTTTTACAATATATATATATATATATATATATATAATTCTAATTAGATAAATATATATGAATGATTAATGAGAAGAAATATTTATTTTTTTAAAATCTTTTATAACTAGATTCATATGAAAATTAATATAATATAAAAAAAAAAAGTTATAAACACTAATTTTTTAATTTTTTTTTATTTTGAAAAATTAATAAAAGATTAAATATATGTATTTACTAAGTAATATATATATTTTTTTTAAATATGAAAATAATTGTGATTTTCTATGATACTTTATTTTAAATGACTAAAATTCTAAAAGAAGAAACAAAATTTAAGTGTTTATAATAATTTTATGACCTTTATAAAATTAAAAATAATAACGTTTTCATATTTATGTGATTTATACGTATCAATAATAATTTAAAACAATTATAATACTAAGAAAGATATGATGATAAAAAAAAAATTTATAACAAAAATGAAATTTTTTTTTTTGTAGAATTTTTCTTATAAATAAATGATAATAAATTTAATCTTTATAACTAAATTTAATATGTTACAGTAGAAATGGGTGAAATGAATAATAATAAAGATTTTATATATTTTGAAAAATTATATTTCACAATTATAAAAATGTGACAATTAAAATTGAATTTTCATATGAAAAAACAGAAGAGAAAATAATATTATACAAAATTATATTAATTTAACTAATATTATTTAGATAAAGTAATATAATTAAGATACGATAATAAAAATTAGTAACGATTACATCATAAATGAATAGTACGATCACAAGAAATCATTTATAATTTTTTTTATAAATAGATAGTAATTTATGGAAATAAAAATAAAAATGAAGATTACATAATTTAAGTTATGACAATGTTAACTATAACGAAAATTATTAATAATATTAAGTATATTTTTATATAACATTAGTAATTATATTTTTTATATCGATATTAAAGCATTGATTGATTGTATTTCTATAATATTAAGAAACGAAAAAGTGACAGATTTTTTGTATACATTCCTATTTTCTCGTAAATAACTAGGAAAAAAAACTACCTTGAGCTAATAATAAAAATATATCTATGTAGAATAAAAAATAATGATCATTTTTATACACGATATTTTTATGAAATTAATCAAGTCAATAATAATAATAGATTTATTAATAGTGATTATTATGCATGCATATGCATTAAAGGTTTACATATTATGTATCATGCAGGGTATTTCAAGCTTTTATGTATTAAAAACTTTAAGTATTTTTCTCAACATATTGCTTCATTTATATTAATTGATATAGTAATTAATTTTAAGAAATGAAAATTTCATATTTATGATTCTTTAAATATCTGAATATCCCTTATCCTTTTTAATATACTTCATGTTGTTCATTTTTATTAAAATATATGGCAAGTTTATTTTAAAGTAAAACATAATTTATTTTTTTTTTAAAACGGTTTATTTTTCTTTATATTAAAAAAAGTATAAATCAAGTACCGAGACTTATTCTAGTAGAATTACAAGTAGGAATTTTATTAAAATTAGAGAAACGTAAGATATAATTAATTACTTTTTACATAAATAATATATAAATATATATATTAGTCATATATGTCGACTACATAATTAATAATAGGAAACTGTAATATTTTATATGTAAGAATTATCTACATTGTAATTTTTTTTCTAATTATAAATGGCAAACAATTTATATTATTTTGCACAATTCCTTAGAGGCCATATGAAACATGTGTTTTAAAATTATGTGATTGAACTATACAAATTTTATAATTTGTATAAATGATTTATTTATTTATCGTTTGAATATGTTTATAGTATTTTAAACAGTCAAATTAATAAAGAGAATGTAGAGAAATTTCTAATAGATGTAATAAAATCACTTAATAATATACTCTTGATATAATCATCTATATAATATAAAATAAAACAAATTTATCTTATATTATTTTAATCATGTTTTTCAATATTTTTTATTCAGTTTATTTTTATTTACCTATAAGTTTTAATCATTTATATAAAATAAGTTATTTACATAAAATAATTCATTTGTATGAAGTATGTCATTCACACAAAAAAAAAAATAAAATTTTATTTTTTTCAAATAAAAAAAATAATTCACACATATTTTTGCTATAATTATTTCATTGTGAATATTTGTGAAAACTTTAGGTGCAAATCTTTATATACAAAGCCTTGTTATGCGTATCTTCATATACATATTTTTATAAATATATCTTTCGAATGTTTTACATGTACTAGCAACTTTTATGTGTAATCTTTTTTTTATATATAAGTTCAAAAAGGTAAATAAAATCTTTTATTGATCAATGAACAAAATTTTGAACAAATGAATTGAGTCACCATTTTTCTTATTATTTTTGTAAAATAAAATTCATAACACTTAAAAATTAAATCACTATAAAATATCAACCAAAAATTAAGATTACGGATATATAAGCATAAAATAAATAATTTTTTTTATATTATAGTTCTTTTATTATGATAAACATTTTAAACATGACTAAATAAGTTTATTTTACATATGTGAATAAAATTCACTTTTTTATTTACTATATAAATTTTCTTTTTAATGAACGATTTTAAAAAATTATTTATTTTTATTCAAATATTTGATATTTTATATTAATATACATAAAAAAAAAGATATGTAATTAAATTTAGTTTGTGTTGGCGTTTTCGTGTAATTTTTAATATTAATATGCTTATATTTATATATGTATAGAATATAAAATATATTTATGCAATAATATGGTGTACAGTTTTGGAAAAATAATATATAAACAAGTTTTTAATTCATTTTTAGTAGTCTCAAATACAAAGAAAATAATTTTTATTAAATATAAATAATAAAAATAAAATTTTTTTTTGTTATATAGAAACCACTGTATTTTTTTATTTTTCTTTTTCACTTATATTTAGTGAAAGATACAAAATAAATTTTATTTATCACTTTTTTCTTTATATTTTTTCATATCAGTTACCATATAAATATTATATGAATATCAAAAAAAATCAAAATATCATTTACCTTAAAAGAAAATACACATTTTTGAAATTTTTATAAATAAAATTAATTTTTTATTTTAAATAAGGATTATATATATGTATATTGCATTCTCCATGTTTTTAAGAATTATTTATATGGTCAAGGTGAAAAACAATAATCCAATTTAAGGAACTTAATGCATAAAATAAGAAGGAAATAATTTTCTTCTAATTTTAGGTAATCTTATTTTGAATGGATCATAAGATAGTATATATTTTATGTAATATCTAGGGAAATTAATTTAATTAATGTTTTATATATATCATTTTCTTTTCTTAAATTTTTCTAGAACATTAATGATAGCAAAGAACAACATAATACAAGATATCTAATATTAAAAAATTTGTAAGTTTATATTAGAGATAAAGAGGAAAAGAGAAATATTAATAAATAAAATAATAGAAGAAACAGTTTAATTAATAAGTGTAATACAAGTATTTCAAATTGTATTTCTTATCGCTCATAATTTACCAGGGTGATTTATTGATTGGCAGTTTGAATACTACTGTAGCATTTTAAGCAGTCAAACTAAGAAAGATCATATAAAAAAATCACCACTAATTTACTTATCATAAAGATCCTTACTGTAAATAATTATATACTTTTTATACAATCATCTATATAATATAAAATAAAAAAAATTATTTTATATCTTATCTTTTTAATTACGTCTTTCAATAGTTTTTGTTACAGACTATTATCTCTTGTTTTTAAAATTAAATTATTCACACATCAAATTATAAAAAAATTACTAATTCATTTTTTTTTTAAATAAATATATATATAAATTCATAAAAAAAAAATATTTAATTTTTTTTCTAAAATTTATATGCATTTTGTTATAATTGTTTTATTATAATTATATAATTTATTACTATAAAAAAAAATTTAAAGAGAAAAAAACATGATAATTTCACTTATATTTCCATTACTTCTTACATAATTTAATTTTTTAATATTGTATTGAAAATTTTTAGATCACTAGGAAAAAATAAGAAAAAAAAAAATTGCTATTCGTATATAAAAATATTCATTAATAACACTTTGATATATCTACTTAAAAAAATAACAAAAGAGAAAAATATTTATAATTATATAAATAATCATCTAAAATATTTTAATAATTACACTTTTATATTTATTATTGATAGTATAATGTGAACATTTTTGTTAATACATATTTATAAAATATTAAAAGAAGTAAAAATTAAATTTTTTCATTTTTTTTTATGTAAAATTCACGCCAGTTAATTTAGAAATAATTTAAAAATCTTAAGTATATATATAAAAGAATTACAAATGTGTTTAATAATAATTAAAATGTCTATGATTTTTATGTTAATCATATTATTTGTAAATATATAAAAAATTTAATTTGTTTAAAATTATTTTTTTAATAAATATGTTTCTAAACACTTTCAAAGTTATTTTTTATGCTAATTATATTTTTTAATTATTTTATGATATATAAATATTTATTTATAATAATTTATTTAAACTGTTAAACTTCATATTAGTAACTTGAATTATAGCATTAAAAAATACATTTAAAAATAAGAAAAAAAAATTTATAAGACAAAAAATGTTTTAATATTGAGTAAACAAGAATATATGATTTTAATGCACATATATATATAATTTCCTCTTTTATATTTTTAAATGAATTTTTTTTCCCTTTTAATTATTATATATATAAATAATAAAGTTATAAGAAGAGTATAGAATTTGATAAAGCTTTTTATCTTATTTATTTAATATTTTTATGTTTCTTATAACTTTATCTTTATTTATTCATTTTTATATTTTGATTTATTCCTTTTTTTTAATTTCTTTTAAACTATAGCTTTAAAAAATTATCATATAGGAACATTTAACTATAGTATTATTATTTGAATAAGAGCAATTTCATGTGAAATTATATTTTTGCAAATGTCCTTTTAATTAAATTATATATGATTATAGATAGCATATGGAATGTATCCTAATTATTATTTGTTTTTTATATAAGTTTTAATTATTTTGGATAATGTTTTTATAATTAATTTATTTAAATTTTTTTTTTTATTATTCCTTCATTATTCTAATTTAGTTATTTTATCATAAAAAATAAAATAACATTATTTTGATAATAAATTATATATACTATAAATATTAATGAAAAAAAGATATGTATGGCAATGTGTTGTAATATTTAATAGAGAATCTCAATTTAAAAATTTTCGAACTTACATATTTGATTATATTTGATTAATGCTTATATTTTATGAACAAATGCACTACAAAAAAGTTATAGAGCAGTCCATTATATTTCTAAGAACAAAATAGTTCAAATTTTTTATGTCTTATAGTTTTTAATAAAATACTTGTAGGTTAACTGATTTATTAATTGCCCGTTTAATGACTTTGCTAGAGCATTAAGCAAACAAATTAATAAAGAGCATGTATAACTAAGTATACGTTTATGTATATATATTCGTTTTTATTATATATATATATATATACTGTTTTCTTATGATGCATAATATTTAATTGAAGTTAAATTTTACTGCATCTTTTAATAAACCTATTAACTGCTATAAATGAGTTTTTATTTACAAAGAATTAATATCTTCTTTTAATTAAAAACATACAAACAATTTATAACAATTTATTAAGTCAAAATTTTATGATATTCAATGTTATTTCAAGATATACATTGAATAATACATAAACATTTCTCTTATCTCTTAAGTTTTTAATAAGTTAACATTTCTTTCTTTTAATTTTTATTTACACTAAAAATTAAAACATATTATAACATAACATGACATAACTTTCAAAACTCCCAAAAAAAAAAAAATATATTAATTTTTTTTTTTTTTAATTACAAAGATGTATATATATACAAATAAACAAACAAAAAAAAAATAACTTTATTTTTTTTTTTTTTTTTATAAGACTAGCGTCAGTGCATGGCTAACTTGTACGTATATAACTAGCAACTAGCTTAGCATGCTACAAAAGGTTAATAATACCTTTTATTAACCATTAACATACTTAATTGCTAAATATGTATATATAACAATAA
>NW_021628852.1:0-3964 GCF_900005765.1 Plasmodium relictum | reverse complement strand
TTAAAGTTATTTAAATGTTATTTTTTAAAACATAAAAATTAAATATAATTAAAAAAAAAATAAATATATACTTTTTATTTATTTTAATATAAAACGTTTGATAATACTTTTATTTTTGAAAAACTTAATTAAATCTCACTTCCAACTAAATTCATAATAATTTAACCATCTGATTTATTAATTTTTTTTTTAAAATACTGACTTATTAATTGCCTATTTAATGACTTTGCTAAGGTATTGATTTATTAATTGCCCGTTTAATGACTTTGCTAGAGTATTAAACAAACAAATTAATAAAGAGCATGTATAACTAAGTATACGTTTATATATATATATTCGTTTTTATTATATATATATATACTGTTTTCTTATGATGCATAATATTTAATTGAAGTTAAATTTTACTGCATCTTTTAATAAACCTATTAACAGTTATAAATGAGTTTTTATTTACAAAGAATTAATATCTTCTTTTAATTAAAAACATACAAATAATTTATAACAATTTATTAAGTCAAAATTTTATGATATTCAATGTTATTTCAAAAATATACATTGAATAATACATAAACATTTCTCTTATCTCTTAAGTTTTTACTAAGTCAACATTTCTTTCTTTTAATTTTTATTTACCCTAAAAATTAAAACATAACATAACATAACATAATATTCAAAAAAAAACTCTTCCCAAAAAAAAAAAAAATATTAATTTTTTTTTTTTTTTTTAATTACAATGATGTATATATATAAAAATAAACAAACAAAAAAAAACAACTTTATTTTTTTTTTTTTTTTTTTTTTTTATATAGGACTAGCGTCAGTGCATAGCTAACTTGTACGTATACAACTAGCAACTAGCTTAGCATGCTACAAAAGGTTAATAATACCTTTTATTAACCAGGTATTGAATGAACAATGTAATAAAAAGCATTTTTATTATGTGTTTAATATTTTTATTAGTTTATGCTTTTCCTTTTTAGTGAAGTTGCGTAAAGATGATAGAGTGTTTAATTATTTAATAATTTATAAGTATTCAATAAATAACATATAATTAATATATAATAAATATCTTATATAAAAACATACATGCATAATATCTTTAATTAAAGGTAATGTCTTTTACTTAAGTTTATACACCTTTAAAAATCTTTCATTTTTAAATTCTTATCCCTCTTTTTTCTTTTTCAAAAAATATAAAAATAAAATAATATCTTTCTTTACAAAACCAAAAATGTTAAAAAAAATTAATTAAAGAATTTTTTTTTTTTCTTGATTATTTAGCTAAAAATGCATGATTGGCTTTGATAAACATTGTGTTCTAGGCTAAATTTCTTCATTGATATTTTAGCTAGTTATTATATACAAAAAAAGTTAATATGCATGCTTTTATTAACTAGTAGTTTAAATACTTTTATAGTAATATAAATAGTTATGTTAATAAAAAGCATGCAGAGAAACCTCTAATTTTTTTATTTACTTTAACATTAATTGTTATAAATGATAATTACTTATAGAGTATACTGGTTATTTACTAATTGCCTGTTTAATGACTTTGCTACAGTAATGAATAAACAAATTTATAAAGAGTATGTATAACTAAATATATGTCTTTATATATATATATACTTCTTTTTATTATATATATACTGGTATTTTATAATGTATAATATCTATATTATGGGTTAATAAAAAATTTTTTATTAATCTTTTGTAAAAATAAAATGAGCTATCAGCCAGGAAAATATAAGTCAACTATGCACTGATGCTAGTTAAAAAAAAAAAATATACATATATATATATATGTAAAGTTATTTTTTTTTTGTTTGTTTTATTTTATTTATATACATCTTTGTTAAAAAAAAAAAATTAAAATTATTTTTTTTTTTGGTTGTCTGTTGGCGTTCGTTTGAATTAGAAAAAAGAATTATTTTTTACTTACATAAAAAAAACTTATTAAAATAAATAAACATAATTGCTATGTTGTATTCGATGTATATATATATTGAAATTACATTGAATAAATCATAGTTTTAACTTTTGCTATTTGTTAAAAGTTGTATGTACTTTTAATTAAAAGAATATACTAATTTTTTTTTAACAAAAACTAATTTATAACAATTTAACATGTCTGTTAAACGATGCAGTAAATTTTAATTTAAATTAAATATTATGCATCTAAGAGGCCATTATATATATATAATAAAAATAGGTATGTATATATATATATAAACGTATATTTAGTTATACATTATCTTTATTAATTTGTTTTTACAATAATTGATTTATTAATTTCCCATTTAATGATTTTGCTAAAGTATTGAATGAACAATATAATAAAGAGCATTTTTGTTACGTGTTTCATATTTCTATTAGTTTATGCTTTTCATTTTTAGTGAAGTTGTATAAAGATGATAAAATGCTTAATTACTTAATAATTTATGAGTATTCAATAAATAACATATAATTAACATATAATAAACATCTTATATAAACATACATACATAATATCTTTGATTAAAGATGATGTCTTTTACTTTATATATTTTTAAAATTCTTTCTTTTTCTTCCCATCAAAATTAAAATTAAAATTAAAATTAAAATTAAAAATTATATCTTTCTTTACTAAACAAAAATTTTAAAAAAAATTAATAAAAGAATTTTTTTTTTTTATTTAGATAAAAACGCATGCTTGGCGTTGATAAAATTTTGTGAAAAGCTAAACTCCTTCGTTGATATTTCAGCTAGTTATTATATACAAAAAGTTAATGTACATACTTTTATTTACTAACACTCTAGTAAAGTCATTAAACAGGTAATTAATAAATCAATTATACATTAAATTATTCTGCATTACTTAACAGATATACGTTTATTTTAATAAATGTGTTTTTATTTACAAAGAATTAGTATATTTTTTTAATTAAAAACAAACGCATAATTTGTAACTAACAAAAGTTAAAACTTTGATTAATTTGATGTTATTTTAATATATACACATCGAATACAACATAAACATTATACTTTTTCATATATTAATTTTTATGTAAGTAAAAATTAATTCTCTTTTTAAAAAACGAACGTCAACCGACAACAAAAAAAAAAAAAAGTTATATCTTCTTTTTTTTTAATTACCAAGATTTATATCTAAATAAAATAAACAACAAAAAAAATAACTTTATATATATATATTTTTTTTTTTTTTTAATAGTGTCAATGCGTGGATGACTTATTTTTTTCCAGACTAGTAGCTCATTTTATTTTACAAAAGGTTAATAACAATTTTTTTAACCAGTATCACACAATTATTATTATTCACCACACCATGTATTTCAAAAAAGAAAAAAAAATTATAAGAATACGTTAATATATATATATATATATATATATATATATCTTATTATTGTATATATAATATATATAAAAAAAAATATAAATATTGTTTTTTCTTAGTGTATCCATTCTAATATGTGTATTTTTCCTATATACTTTATATGCATAAATAAGATGCTATTTATATTATATTACTTCTTAGTACAACTTAAAATAGTTCGGTATTACTATTTGTTGATCAATATGTGTTAAATATTACATAACTATAATCACTAAAAAATTAATTAAAGCCTGGATTCATTATAAAAGCTTCAAACATTCAATTTAATAAATCAATAATTTTATATGCTGCATTTCATATAAATTTATTTATTTTGTTCATTTTTCAACATTTCATAATATTTTCCCTTTTTAAATAAGCACTTTAAAGGACAAATGCCAGGATTATTACGTAAGCTTTTTATGTAGCTCCACTCTTTTTCACATACATCTATATAGCTGAAAAACCATTTAATTTGTTTTTTTTCAAATTCGTTTAGCTCCTTCTTTTTCTTCTTGAAAAAAGAAGGGTATTCTTTATCACTAGGATAGCTTTTTTTAAATACTCTGCATTCTTCAGAAATTTTATCACAAA
>NW_021628851.1:0-3970 GCF_900005765.1 Plasmodium relictum | reverse complement strand
AAATGCTACTATATTACGTTATTGGAACATTGTAATATCCAAATTAAAAAAATAAATAAAAAAAATTTAATAGGAAAAAAAAATTTATTTATCTTCTCTCTTGTAGAATATACTTTTAAACATGAAGTATCAGAAGCAATAAAAGAATCATCTATATGGGAGTAATGCTTAGGTTTTTTAGTAATATTTAAGATAATATTTGTTATCATATTCATTGTATATTTTTCAGAAATTTTAAATTAATATTTTATATAAAAAAAAAAATTGTAATTATTTTTTTTATGTATATTTAAGTTAATTTCTATCTATGAATATAATAAATATTCATGACTTTTTAAAAAAAGGAATAGAAAAATAAAAATTTGAAAGTTATTAATAAAAATAAGAAATATTAAAATATTCATGAAAAAAATATGTTTTATAAATATAATATTGAAATTTTCACATGAAAATTTTTAAGAAAATATTACTTAATAATATAATTATAACTGATTATATAAATGAAATGCTGAAAATATAAACAATAAATATTTATTATAAATAAATTCAAATTTTTTAATAATTTGTTGCTAAAAATAAAGGTTAAGGTACTGTAAAGTTTCTATTCACTTTTTAAGAAAAAAAAAATTTCTAAAAAAAATTTCTAAATGAATAAAAAATTAAGAATTATATGCATTTATATAATAATGATAATGATTTTATAGTGATATTTATATATTTCAAATTACAATTGTATAATATTAATTGTAATAACAGTAATATTATAGAGAAAAATAAAATTTAAGATAAAATATATTATAATTTAAATTATAAATGTAAAGATAATAGCAATATATAAAATTTTCTGAGAAGTAACATTAAATGAACTTTAATGATAATAAGATTAATGACTTTTTTTATTTTAGTATAAATATTATCAATTTTAATTTGATTTTTTATAATAGCTCAACGATATAACTAAGCATATATATATATATATATATATAATAAAATAGAATTTCATTTTAGAAGGAAACAAGTTGAAGTTAAAAATTGCAGCATGCAAAAACGTTTCTTATGTATCATTTTTTTTTTAATAAATGAATTGTTACAAGACATAAAATATGGTTACAAAAAAAAAAATAAAAATGAATAAAATAAATAAAAATATGAATATTTTAAGGAGAGAGAATGTATTATATTAATTATTAATAGAATATATTTCTAATATTACAAGAAAAATGGCACAGAAGATATATGACTCTACATTTTCATAATAAAATTAATAACAATTTTAATATGAAAGAAAAAAAAATTTATGATGTTTATCAAATAATAAAAAAGATTCTATAATAGTTCCCTCATTTTTAAAAAAACTAAGAAAGATGAAACATGCTATATAGTAGTAATAAAATGCTTTGGTATTAAAAAAATCACAAAAAGTAATAATTTTTTTATACGATATATGATAATGCACATGCCTATTTATAAATCAAATAAAAATTAAAAAGGTTATAGAGTAATATAATAAATTTATATTGCTTATAGTGATTTCAAAATGTATTTTTTTTTTTTTTAAAAATTATATTTATATAGATCATTTATAACAAAAACATTAAAAAACATCTATTGATATTTAAATAATTCCAAAAAAATATTTATTATTTTTTATATATAATTTTGAATGCATATTTAAAACTTATATGATTTATCTATTTAAATGAATTTATGTAAAATAATAATAAATGAATTATTGTAAAATTCATTTAAATAGATAGATCATATAAGTTTTAAATATGCATTCAAAATATTACATTTTTATTTATTTTAAAATTATAATTATACGAAGGAAATGTAATATAATTAATTGAGTGATTTATCAAATGTATGTTCAATAATTTTTGTAGAGTATTGAGCAAATTAATTATTAAAAGGCATGTAGATAAATATCTATTAATTTTAATTGGGTTTTATTAATTCTCTTATATAGAGGTTAAATTTAAAGTTAATTAAATATTTAATTGCTTTTAAATATATCAATATTCATGCATAAACTATATATAACTTATAATAAACATCTCATATAAACACAAATATAATAAACTTAATGAAACATTTTATCTTCTAATATTTCATTATATATTCAGATATTCTTATTTATTTTAGGAGTATTTCTTCTTTTTATATGTACTTGTTTTATCCCCTTTGATTATTTAAAATTTTTTGCTATGCATATCATTCCCTATGGAAAATGTACTTATTTAAAATTTATAAAAATTAATAAAATAATTATGTATAAATAACACAAAAAAAAAGATAAAATGAATATATGCATATAAAGGGAAAAAAATCAATGTTCAATATGTTATATTTGCAAATTTTAAAACAATTCGTCTTTTATGAATTTTTAATTTTCGTTTGTTTGAAATATCAAGGTAAATATATAACTCTGTTCATCACGGAAACAGGCTAATATATACTTTTATTAACTATTGAGTTATTAATAAAAATAAAAAATTAATATAATGTTTATTTTAATTAATGTTAAAATATAATAAGAAATTAATGTATAACACAATATCCATATACTTGGCAGTGGAAGAATAAAAATTTCCATAATTTTAAAATATATTATTAGTTATGTAGAAGATGTAATTTATTTTTGTTATATATATTATTCAGAAATAGAAGTACATAATAAATTTCTTTTATTTTCAAATGCTACAACTTTAAATTAATGAAACTTTATTAATAACATAAATACCTATATAATTATGCATACCAGTATAATAAAAAATAAATTTCTCCAAAAAAGATGCATAAATAAACAAATATATAGCATTTAATTAAATAATAAATATAAAAATGAAAAAATATAAATAAGAAAAAATGCTATTCAATGCTAAATATGTAATATAATGGAAAAATTTAAAGAAAGAAATTTACAAGTTTAGTTAAATGGTAATTAAATATATGCTTATTTATCAATCGTATAATTCTTAAGTAATTTCTAATAATGATACTAAGTTTATAGTTTTTCAATATTATAATTCCGATTACATTAATAATTAAGATACTATTTATCTTTATATACCATTTTATTTTTCCCAGAACACTATAATTTTTAGGATAATTATACTCTTAATTTATATTTTAAAATTATTCTTACCTTTCAATAAATCTACAATATGAAGCGAATTAAAAAAAATAGAAATGCTAATTAGTAATATGCAACTACAAAGTAACGTATTACTATAAAATGAATCCATAAATACCAAACTAGATATTATATAAGAAACTATTGGTAAAATTACAATGGAAAAAAGAGAAATTTTTCTTAAAATATTTCTATACAATAATTTATTGTCTGTTATTTTCTCTTTAACATTTTCTTGTAATAATTCTGTATCTCTTTCTGAACACATTTGTTCTATTTCTATTGGTAAGTTTGTTTTTATTACATCCGTCCTTTTACCTTCAGCTAGTGATCTTGCAGTTCTTAAATCAAATTTATCTTTTAAGGTGTATTTCGTATCCATGGGTCTACAAGTACACTAAAATTTGAAATAAAAAATCAGTATTTAAATGAATATTTCTTTATATATAAATCAAAATTTATTAAAAAATTTAAATTTAAATATATTAAAAAAAATTATTTTTAAATGTTACTATATTACGTTATTAGAACATTGTAATATCCAAATTAAAAAAATAAATAAAAAAAATTTAATAGGAAAAACAAATTTATTTATCTTCTCTCTTGTAGAATATACTTTTAAACATGAAGTATCAGAAGCAATAAAAGAATCATCTATATGGGAGTAATGCTTAGGTTTTTTAGTAATATTTAAGATAATATTTGTTGTCATATTCATTGTATATTTTTCAGAAATTTTAAAATAATATTTTATATAAAAACAAAAATTGTAATTCTTATTTTTTTTATGTATATTTAAGTTAATTTCTATCTATGAATATAATAAATATTCAT
>NW_021628850.1:0-3986 GCF_900005765.1 Plasmodium relictum | reverse complement strand
AGAATAAGTATATTTTTTTAATTAAAAACACACAAAATTTATAACAAAGAACCAAGATTAAAATTCTGATTTATTCAATATTATTTTAAGATATTGATTTATTAATTGCCCGTTTAATGACTTTGCTAGAGTATTAAACAAACAAATTAATAAAGAGCATGTATAACTAAGTATACGTTTATATATATATATTCGTTTTTATTATATATATATATACTGTTTTCTTATGATGCATAATATTTAATTGAAGTTAAATTTTACTGCATCTTTTAATAAATCTATTAACAGTTATAAATGAGTTTTTATTTACAAAGAATTGATATCTTCTTTTAATTAAAAACATACAAATAATTTATAACAATTTATTAAGTCAAAATTTTATGATATTCAATGTTATTTCAAAAATGTACATTGAATAATACATAAACATTTCTCTTATCTCTTAAGTTTTTAATAAGTTAACATTTCTTTCTTTTAATTTTTATTTACACTAAAAATTAAAACATAACATAACATAACATTCATTCCTTTTAATTTTTATTTACACTAAAAATTAAAACATATTATAACATAACATTTCTTTTCAAAAAACTCTTCCCAAAAAAAAAAAAAAATATATTTAATTTTTTTTTTTTTTTTTTAAAATTACAAAGATGTATATATATCTAAATAAACAAACAAAAAAAAATAACTTTATTTTTATTTTTTTTTTTTTTATATATATAGGACTAGCGTCAGTGCATGGCTAACTTGTACGTATACAACTAGCAACTAGCTTAGCATGCTACAAAAGGTTAATAATACCTTTTATTAACCAATGGTGCATAGAATTATTATGTAAGACCACTTAATGGTCAACATTACACATTATAAATCTGTAACATTATTCATCGATAATTAATATTATCTAGAATGTGGCAATAATACCATATGTTACCCAAACGACAAATCAATGGATGAGCAATCTAGAAAAGTCATTGATTATCTAATTAATAAACAATATCCACATCTATATTTCTCTGCGTAATCACTTTATATATTTAAAAAGACTAGTAATATTTTAGTTATGTTTATAATAAAAATAATAATTAAACTTTAAGTAATAAAATATATTAAATGAAAGAAGTTAAAAAAAAATTTATATAGTTTTATATTTTTATATAAGTTGCATATTTTTTACAAAAATTGTTTTAAATTGTAATATTCAAGTAAAAAGTAATGTGCATTTTTAAAAAAATACAAATAGACTTATTTTCATTTCTCTTATAATAAAATATATTTAAAAATACATTTATTTTTTATAACAAGAAATAAAAAAGGGGTATATTATATATATGATTTGAAATATTTAAAATGAGTATAATGTATGTGTAAAATGGTATTTTTTCTAAAATTATAGAATTATTTTTATTTTTAAATAAATGCTAAATATCCATTACTATTTTATAATTTGAGTATAATTATTATTACAGAAAAACTTAGAAATAATAATTCGTTCTTTATTTAAATAATGTTTTTTCTTACTATAATACCTTTTAATTTATTACAGGAATCACTTATCAAAAAATCTTTATATTTCCATCAGAAAGGTGATCATGTGGTTTATCTTATAATTATCATATTTTATAAGATTTATGACTCACTAAAGAATCTATTTTATTTCTTAAATAATCTCCCCATTATCTCAAAAAATTTCTTTTACTTAAAATAGAAATATATTACTTCTCGAGAAAGTATAAATGATCCAATTTAAAATTGAAGCTTATTTATTTGTAAATTTTTTTATATTATATATATTTGATTTATTAATTTTTCATTCAAATGCTTTTCTAGATTATTGAATAAGAAAATTAATAAAGGACAAGTATAAATGAATATACTAATTTAATTGGGTTTTGCGACTTGTATTATATAGATGTTAAGTTTTAAAATTAATTAAATGCTTAATAATTTAAAATCATCAATCTTCATACTTAAAATATAAATAGCGTACAATAAAAATCTTACATAAACACTACTAATGTACTATTTTTAATGAAATATTTTCTCTCTTCACATTTCCTTGTATTCTCCAATACTTTTATTGCTTTTCATAAATACTTTGTCTTTTTTTAAACATTGCATATTTTAATATTTTAAATTTTTATTATGTATATTATTCCATACTGAGTGTTCATGTATATGTAATTTATAACAAATATTCTTAAAATTATAAAATAATCACTTAAAAAAAAAAGAATAAAAAACTATTATAGGTATAAAAAAAAATGATATTAAATTTGAGCTAATTGAAATTTTTTAAAAAAAATTATCTTTTATGAATTTTTAATTTTTTTCATTTGAAAAACTTTAGTGAAAACATAACTCTTTTCTGTACATATGTTTTATTAGAGTTATTGTATGTATAACTATATTTATATTATATTCTATATGTCTTTTTATTGGAATTAGTACACGGTTAAATGGTGTCCTTTTATGTGTACAGCCATGTTTATGTCATTTTATGTACATCTTTTTATTGGAGTTAGTACTCTATTAACTCATTTCTTTGTATGTATTCAGTTATATTTGTTTTATTTTCTTCAGTTATTTTTATTGGAATTAGTAGGCAATAAACTATTGTACACGTGTGTGTATATCTATATTTATAATATAAAAGATTAATAATACTTTTTTTTATTAACCAATATTGTATTAATTAAATATTGTACATGGGAACTTTATTTCTTCTCGTAGAAACAATTTTTGTTATTATAAAATATTCTATGATTTTATTAATAAATGTAAAAATGATTATCTTTTCAAATCAAACACTTACAAAAAACATGTTATAAATATGGAAAATAAAAAAAAAAAAAATATAGAAAAAAATTATAATAGCTTTTTCTTCACATTTAATTATTGAAGGATGTGCTTCCTAAAAATCCCAATGAATAAAGAATTTCCTTCATTTTTTTATTGAGTATTCTCTTCATAAAAAGTCAAGCAATATTTTAGAGAATTAATTTTCAAAATAAGTTATAATATTAGGCTTTGAAAAATTAATATAGTAATGTTTTTATAGAAATGAATTATTAACTGACTGTTCAATGGCTTTCCTATGGTATTAGTCAATAATTAGTATTATTGGCCTATTTTAAATATTATACAATGGATACCAAATAAATTAACATTTATTTGTCAACATATTATTTCTAAAAAATTGCATATATTGAATTATATACACCAGAGCTCAGGATTTTAAATAAATATGTTCACAAAAAAAAATTTTTACATTAAAAAAAAAAAAAATTAATTTTTTTTTACTTATAGTATTATTCATAAAAAGTTATATAACAAGTAGTGTAAAAATAATTATGCATGTCAATTATAAATTTAATTTTTTTTTATGTAACATCTTTTAGTATATAATAAAGAATATATAAAATTTTGAGGGACAATAACTCTTTAGTGTATATACTAACCTGTACAATAAATAAACACTAAAAGAAAACTTTAGTTATTAGTTATAAATAGTTACTATTTATTTATTATGACTTATAATAAATAAAATTGGTACATATTATTCCGCATATTCTTTATTAATTTGACTATTTAGAATACTGTAAAAATATTTTAACAGTCAATTAATATATCATTATCGAATAACAGGATTTATAAAAAGCAAATAGAGTGATTTCTACTAAATTCACTTATTATAATACCAGTTATAATAAATAATTATTAAATATTTATTACTAATAGATAATATGAACTTTAGAGTTTATCAATCGTTAACGCAAGCACTATAAAGTTATTATTACAAACAGTATCCTACATTTTTTATTACACAGTAAATAACTGGTTAATAAAAGGTATTATTAACCTTTTGTAGCATGCTAAGCTAGTTGCTAGTTGTATACGTACAAGTTAGCCATGCACTGACGCTAGTCCTATATATATAAAAAAAAAAAAAAAAAATAAAGTTATTTTTTTTTTTTTGTTTT
>NW_021628849.1:0-4039 GCF_900005765.1 Plasmodium relictum | reverse complement strand
ATAACATAACATAACATAACTTTCAAAAAAAAACTCTTCAAAAAAAAAAAATATTAATTTTTTTTTTTTTTTTAATTACAAAGATGTATATATATATAAATAAACAAACAAAAAAAAAATAACTTTATTTTTTTTTTTTTTTTTTTATATATATAGGACTAGCGTCAGTGCATGGCTAACTTGTACGTATACAACTAGCAACTAGCTTAGCATGCTACGAAAGGTTAATAATACCTTTTATTAACCATTTCTTTATCTGAGACTGGAAAATATGGTTAATTAACCTTTTAAATTCCATATGAATAACAATCTATTATATTATGAAAGATTAATAGCATTTTTTATTAAGCAACAATAGAGAAAAAATGTATGATAATAATCTAAAATTGTAAATTTCTTTCTATTCAAATGAAACTTACAGTTTATAAAAAAGTAAGTTTAAAAAAAAAAATAAAGTGGAGCAAACTTAGTTTTTTATAAATACTTTAATTTCAAATTTTTGAATATTTAAAGTAAATAAAATAATAATTTTTATTAACTATATATAAAATATTTCTTTTCTTTTTATATTATTAATAAATAGTCAATTAAAAAACCATAGAAAAAAAATTAAGAGAACAAACAAAAAAGGAGTAGCATTCAAATAACATAAAACAAAATATAAAAGGAACCCAAAAAATATGAATTAAACAGAAATCTAATAAAAGTGAATCAATTAAATAAAAATTTAAAATATATTTTTAGAAAATTAATTATAATAGAGAAGTAATATTTGTATAAAACTAAAAGTTCATTATTTTTTTTATTTTCCTCTCTTTATTTCTTCCATTTTTTGCTCAAAAATGTATAGTTATTCATGAAAAGTAATAAAATATTTAAAATATAATAACATGTTCCAAATTAAATTAAATGTTTTACTTATTTTAAAAAGTATTATAACAAATATATATCCTAAAAAAAAATATATAAATTATTATTTCATTATTTATTTTTAAATGAAGTGATATTATTGTTTATTATTTCAAAACAGAAATAAATAAAATATAAAAAAATAAATTAATTTAAGTTTTTTATAAGATTCCTTTTGCTATATATCTTAATAAAAATTATAACTAGGAAGAAAAGAAGCATCTTAAAACTATCTTTTTTTTTTCAAGCTAGATTGTAATAATATCTATACTTTTTCTTTACTGCTAATGCGTAGCATGCAACTATATTTTTATTGTTTTATTCAAAATATAAAATTTCTCGCTTTTCTTTTTCTTTTTTAATTTTATTAATTTATTCTTATTTTAAAAAATTTCATATTTCGAAATATTCTAAGTTCAGTGCTTTTCTAATTTATGCATATAAAAAATTATATTAATAATTAATAAAACATGTTTTATGATTTAAGAATTTGAATATTCTTAAAATGAAAAATTTATAACAAAATTATAGTAGAAAATAGAGAAGATAATATAATATCGAAATAAAGAACAGAGAAATATTTATTGAAATAAAGTAATGAAAATAAAATAATAACTTATAAAATAAATAACCATTATATAATAAAAAAAAAAAAAAAATTCATTATGAATTATAAATTTTTTTTACAATTTTTTTTAAAATTAAACTTAAAATTACATATTTTAATTAAAAAATTTTGATTCCTTATATATTATTATAAAGGGCAAATTAAACTGACGAAATTATAATAATTTAATTAAATCCTTCAGGGATAAAATACCTATTTTACAAAAAATTGTTTTTCTTTAATCATATATAAACATATTTAATCAAGAAATTATTGTGAAAAAAATAGAAAATGAAAAAAAAATATTAGATTTCTATAAAAATCATGATTTATATATTTTTATTAAAAGTAGTTTACTCAGTAAAGTAACAAAAAAGAAATGAAATATATTTGTATATGACAACTTTCTAAAATAATTTTTTTTTCTATTTTATTAATTTTTATTTTAAATAATATGCAATTATTTAAATTATTATTTTATTTTCTTCTCAGAGATATTAATTTTACCTAAATATAATTGCAATATTCTAAATTACCCTGAAAATAAATTACATAAAGCTTTTTTTTATAAAATATTTACATTTAGAGAATATAACAGTTTAATATAAAATATGTTAGTATAATTAATGATATTATGATTAGTAAAAAAATTAATACATTTACAAATTTATCTAATTTAAATATAAAAATTTTAAAAGAATTCTACACAAAAATTAAAATAAATAATTTTATACCTTTCATTAATATTATCATTTTTATTGACATAATTTTAATGCTATAGTATTTTTTTGACATATTATAAGATTCAAATTTGAAGGATTTTATGAATACATGTATTTATTTTATTAAATCGTTTATTTAAACTAAATAATATACTTTTGCATAATTAAAATTGAGGATTGAATGGATACTGAAGAACTCAAAAAAATAAAAACTAGAAATGCTTCAACATATGGGCTTGATTATGATAACTGGAAGAAAGATATTACCAATGTGATTGATAGCAAAATTTATGATTTTGAGATAGAAAAGGACTCAAAAAAAAAAAAGAAGAATTTGTAGGGAATTCAATGACTACGTAGATGACGAAAAAGAAGTATTTAGAGACAAAAAATGTAAGTCATTAAATGTTAAAGGAGAGTCTAAATACAAATGTGACGACGCATGGGGTGAAGTTGAACAATACATAATTGACAAAATAAAAGAGAAGCCCAACCCCCAATGTAATAGAATCCCTAGTATTTATCCAAAAGAGAAAAGAAATAAAAGGAGGGAGATAATAAATTTTTGTGAAGATAGGGATACACGTTTTGAAGACATGAAAAAGAGGAACAAAAATAATGAATGTTTAAGTTATAATCAATGGATAGATGAAAGCAGAAATCAATTTACGAAAAGAAATCAATGGAGTATAAGTGACAGCAGGGAAAAGGATGAAGCTTTCACAATTTCTAACAATTGTACGTTGATCAATATGGAGATGTTTTCAAAGGAGAATTGTAGGATATATAATTCGAAACCAAAACCGACTCCAAGTAATTCATCAAGTCAACAAAATTCAGTTACTTATTTAGTATCTTTACAAGAAACATCTAATAGCAATGAAAAGATGACTAAGGCTAATTCACATACCACTACCCTCAAACCTACAATATCTGCAGCCACAAGAATGGCTTTGGATAATCCCGTACCCCTATCTTTAAGTGCATCTAAACTTGCACCTACGCTTGTATCTACATCTCTAGAAGTAACTACACCTAATTCTAAAAATTTAAATACATCTACAAATACATCATCATATGCAAATCCATCAACATCCAAAGCTTCATCAGAATCTGACACTACACGGAAAACTATGACTGCATTTCCACCTACAAACATATCTATAAAAGAATCACAAGCATCCTCTACAAGAATAAGTAATATTTCTTCAGATCCTATTGCAAGCCATCCTAGTATAATAAACAATAATGCTATTAGTTCTGTAGGTTTGATTTATTAATTGGCCGTTTAATGACTTTGCTAGAGTATTAAACAAACAAATTAATAAAGAGCATGTATAACTAAGTATACGTTTATATATATATATTCGTTTTTATTATATATATATATATTGTTTTCTTATGATGCATAATATTTAATTGAAGTTAAATTTTACTGCATCTTTTAATAAACCTATTAAAAGTTATAAATGAGTTTTTATTTACAAAGAATTAATATCTTCTTTTAATTAAAAACATACAAATAATTTATAACAATTTATTAAGTCAAAATTTTATGATATTCAATGTTATTTCAAAAATATACATTGAATAATACATAAATATTTCTCTTATCTCTTAAGTTTTTAATAAGTTAACATTTCTTTCTTTTAATTTTTATTTACACTAAAAATTAAAACATAACATAACATAACATTCATAACATTCATTCCTAAAAACTCTTCCAAAAAAAAAAAATAAATATATTTAATTTTTTTTTTTTTTTAAATTACAAAGATGTATATATATATAAATAAACAAA
>NW_021628847.1:0-4062 GCF_900005765.1 Plasmodium relictum | reverse complement strand
GTACCTTAACCTTTATTTTTAGCAACAAATTATTAAAAAATTTGAATTTATTTATAATAAATATTTATTGTTTATATTTTCAGCATTTCATTTATATAATCAGTTATAATTATATTATTAAGTAATATTTTCTTAAAAATTTTCATGTGAAAATTTCAATATTATATTTATAAAACATATTTTTTTCATGAATATTTTAATATTTCTTATTTTTATTAATAACTTTCAAATTTTTATTTTTCTATTCCTTTTTTTAAAAAGTCATGAATATTTATTATATTCATAGATAGAAATTAACTTAAATATACATAAAAAAAATAATTACAATTTTTTTTTTTATATAAAATATTAATTTAAAATTTCTGAAAAATATACAATGAATATGATAACAAATATTATCTTAAATATTACTAAAAAACCTAAGCATTACTCCCATATAGATGATTCTTTTATTGCTTCTGATACTTCATGTTTAAAAGTATATTCTACAAGAGAGAAGATAAATAAATTTTTTTTTCCTATTAAATTTTTTTTATTTATTTTTTTAATTTGGATATTACAATGTTCCAATAACGTAATATAGTAGCATTTAAAAATAATTTTTTTTAATATATTTAAATTTAAATTTTTTAATAAATTTTGATTTATATATAAAGAAATATTCATTTAAATACTGATTTTTTATTTCAAATTTTAGTGTACTTGTAGACCCATGGATACAAAATACATCTTAAAAGATAAGTTTGATTTAAGAACTGCAAGATTACTAGCTGAAGGTAGAAGGACAGATGTAATAAAAACAAACTTACCAATTGAAATAGAACAAATGTGTTCAGAAAGAGATACAGAATTATTACAAGAAAATGTTAAAGAGAAAATAACAGACAATAAATTATTGTATAGAAATATTTTAAGAAAAATTTCTTTTTTTTCCGTTGTAATTTTACCAATAATTTTTATTGTAATAGAAATATTTTTAGACTCAAACTTAATGGGGTTATTTAAAAAAGATATTATTTTGGTTAGTTTGTATCTTACGCTATATTCACTTTTTATTATTCGTTTATGAAGATCTCATAAGATATGTAAAAATTAAATATGAAAAACCTTTTTTATAAAAATTTACGTGCACATAAAACTATAGAGAAAAAGATATTTATATATGATCAGAGGTTTTAAAAAATTATAGTTTAACATTTAATAAAAAAATACTTAATTTATATTAAACTAGATAAATACTCTATTTCAATAAGTTTTTATATAAGTAAAAATTAATTATCCATTTAATTCAAAACAAACATCAACCAACAACCAAAAAAAAAAAATAATTTAATTTTTTTTTAGTTACGAAGATGTATATAAATAAAACAAACAAACAAAAATAACTTTATATTTTTTTTTTTTTTAACTAGCGTCAGTACGTGGCTATCTTGTTGGTTAATAAAGGTTATTATTAACCTTTTTCAGTACAAAATGCTAGGTTACCGTACGTGTATCTACAAGTACCCATGCACTGACTGAGTAATAGAGAATATTATAATTATTCTAGTACACTAAGCTAGTTTGTGTATGTGTATGTACAAACTAATTGTGTACTAACACTAATAAAAAAAAAAAAAAAAAAAAAATAGATATTTTTTTGTTTTTGTTTTATTTTTGTTTTGGGAAATATTTAAAAAAAAAAAAAAAAATAATTTTTTTTTTTTGGTTTTTTTTGTGTGTTTTCGTTTTTAGAAAATTTTTTTTAGTTAATTATTAATTTAAATATCTTTTTAAAAATTAAAAAGATAAGATTAATAATTTTTGTATAATCAATGTTATATTTTAAAAATAACATTGAATAATATAAAGATTTGAATTTATTAATTGTTATAGTTTGTATATACTCTTAATTAAAAGAATAAGTAATTCTTTATAATTAAAAAAACTCATTTATAACAATTAATAAGGCTATTTAAAAGCGTAATAAAATTTTACTCAGTCATAAGTGCTCTTTATTAATTTATTTGTTTAATACTCTAGCAAAGTCATTAAACGGCCAATTAATAAATCACTTGTATAAACATGATTTATTAATAGGATATTCAAAGACTCGAATAAAAGTAATAAATATCCAAGTTAATAAAGAGCAAATTTTAGGATTCCATTATAATTTTGTATTATAGATCTTATTTATAATACAAAATTAATTAAATCACTAAAATTTTTAAAATCTATAAAAGTTCAAAAAAAAAAATAAAAGCAATCCACTTGCTAACCTTTTCCCTTCAATTTCTCTCCTTTTTTAAAATCCCTTGTTTTTCCCAAAAAAAAAAAATAAAACATGCCAAAAAAATAAAAAAATAAAAAAAAAGACATAATATAATTATAACCAAGATGTGTCTTAAAAAAAATACATATAATTAGACACATGTTTTATTAATTGGCCGTTTAATGGCTTTGCTAGAGTATTAAACAAACAAATTAATAAAGAGCATGTACAACTAAGTATACGTTTATATATATATATATTTGTTTTTATTATATATATATATAGTTTTCTTATGATGCTGATTTATTAATTGGCTGTTTAATGACCTTGCTAGAGTATTAAACAAACAAATTAATAGAGAGCATTTTTGACTGAGTAAAATTTTATTACTCTTTTAATAGACTTATTAATTGTTATAAATTAGTTTTTAATTAAAAAAAATTACTCATTCTTTTAATTAAAAAACGTACATACAAACTATAATAATTAATAAAGTTAAATCTTTATATTATTCAATGTTATTTTAAAATATAACATTGATTATAACAAATCATTATTAATCTTCTCTTTTAATTTTATCAAAGATAATTAAATTTTTATTTATTAAAAATTTTCTACAAAAAAAAAAATAATATATATATATATATATTGTTTTTTTTTTTTAGTGTTAGTACACAATTAGTTTGTACATACACATACACAAACTAGTTTAGTGTACTACAAAAATTATAATATCCTCTGTTAGTCAGTGCATGGGTACTTGTATATACACGTACAGTAACCTAGCATATTGTACTGAAAAGGGTTAATAATAGACTTCATTAACCAGATGCATAATATTTAATCTGAGTTAAATTTTACTGCATCTTTTAATAAACCTATTAATTGTTATAAATGAGTTTTCATTTACAAAGAATTACCTATTCTTTTAATTAAAAACATACAATCAAACTATAACAATTAATAATGTCAAAACTTTAAATTATTCAATGTTATTTCAAAAATATACATTGGATATTTGGTCAATAAAGGTTATTATTAACCTTTTTCAGTACAAAATGCTAGGTTACTGTACGTGTATCTACAAGTACCCATGCACTGACTGAGTAATTGATTTATTAATTGCCCGTTTAATGACTTTGCTAGAGTATTAAACAAACAAATTAATAAAGAGCATGTATAACTAAGTATACGTTTATATATATATATTCGTTTTTATTATATATATATATACTGTTTTTGATTTATTAATTGCCCGTTTAATGACTTTGCTAGAGTATTAAACAAACAAATTAATAAAGAGCATGTATAACTAAGTATACGTTTATATATATATATTAGTTTTTATTATATATATATATACAGTTTTCTTATGATGCATAATATTTAATTGAAGTTAAATTTTACTGCATCTTTTAATAAACCTATTAACAGTTATAAATGAGTTTTTATTTACAAAGAATTAATATCTTCTTTTAATTAAAAACATACAAATAATTTATAACAATTTATTAAGTCAAAATTTTATGATATTCAATGTTATTTCAAAAATATACATTGAATAATACATAAATATTTCTCTTATCTCTTAAGTTTTAATAAGTTAACATTTCTTTCTTTTAATTTTTATTTACACTAAAAATTAAAACATAACATAACATAACATAACATTCTCTCTCATCAAAAAAAAAAAAAACTTTATAAAAAAAAAATATAATTAATTTTTTTTTTATAATTACAAAGATGTATATATATATTAATAAACAAACAAAAAAAAAATAATTTTATATTTTTTTTTTTTTTTTTTTTTT
>NW_021628846.1:0-4071 GCF_900005765.1 Plasmodium relictum | reverse complement strand
ACTATATATATAATAAAATAAGTATATATATAAATCCATATATTTAGTTATACATACTTTTTATTAATTTGTTTGTTTAACACCTGATTTATTAATTGCCCGTTTAATGACTTTGCTAGAGTATTAAACAAACAAATTAATAAAGAGCATGTATAACTAAGTATACGTTTATATATATATATTCGTTTTTATTATATATATATATACTGTTTTCTTATGATGCATAATATTTAATTGAAGTTAAATTTTACTGCATCTTTTAATAAACCTATTAACAGTTATAAATGAGTTTTTATTTACAAAGAATTAATATCTTCTTTTAATTAAAAACATACAAATAATTTATAATAATTTATTAAGTCAAAATTTATGATATTCAATGTTATTTCAAAAATATACATTGAATAATACATAAACATTTCTCATATCTCTTAAGTTTTTAATAAGTTAACATTTCTTTCTTTTAATTTTTATTTACACTAAAAATTAAAACATATTATAACATAACTTAACTTTCAAAAAACTCTTCCAAAAAAAAAAATATTAATTTTTTTTTTTTTTTTTTAATTACAATGATGTATATATATATAAATAAACAAACAAAAAAAAATAACTTTATTTTTTTTTTTTTTATATAGGACTAGCATCAGTGCATGGCTAACTTGTACGTATACAACTAGCAACTAGCTTAGCATGCTACAAAAGGTTAATAATACCTTTTATTAACCAACACCATAGTAATGTCATTGAACAGGCAATTAATAAATAAATTCTATAATAAGTAAAAAAATTAATTTAAGCAATCCACTTGCTGTTCTTTTTTCTATTCCCTTTCTCAAAAAAAATATATAAAAAAAAGAAATTTATAATTTTTTTTTTTTAAATATGCAAAAAATAAAACAAAAGAAATAAAAAGGCATTAATATAATTGTAACCTAAATATATAAAAAAAAAATTTTTTTATTAGATACACTAAGTTGGTCACAGTGCTAGTACTTTAGCTATTGTATGCAATGAACTCCTCGGTAAGACCAAATAAAATTTGGTCTTACTAATTGGTTAGTGTTATTTAATTGATCACATAAATGTATAAATTGTTTTTATTAAAGAAAAGTTTAGAACTGCACATTGATTAAGGACAATGAATTTATTCACTGATCAATAGGCAAAATTAATTCTTTCTTCAATTTAAAAATTCAATCGAAAAAAAAAATGGCTATATATATATATATATTTTAACTGGCATCAGTTCATGGCTGACTTGCACTTTTCTAACTAGTAAGCTAATTTTATATATTATAAAAGGTTAATAGCATCTTTTACTAACTACTCATAGAGTGATTGACATAAAAAATGGGAATTTAAAGGACATATCCATTTACTATAAAGTCGAAAAAATACAGATTCATTTAACAAAGATTAAATTGTTAAATAATAAAACAAATGAAATATATGAAAGACAATTGAAGAATCTAGTACAAGTGATTGATAATCATAAAAGAAAATTAGATACTACAAAATTCTTAAAACCTAAAGATTATTTCGATATTTGCAATAGAGATAGACTTTCGTAATTTGAAGATATGAGTAACAAAAATACAAAAATTAATAAAGAAATATAAAAGGAGTTGAAGGTTATAAAGCAGTTCAAAGAAAGCAAACCATGAGCAATATCAATACTTCCCCTAAATGGCGGATTATGGTTAATAAAATATTTTATTAACCTTTTATAATATATAAAGTCAGCTTACTAGTTAGAAAAATACAGATCATCCATGCACTGATTCTAGTTAAAAAAAAAAAAAATATATATATATATTTAGCTATATATTTTTTTTTTTTATTTTATTTTTTTTTTATATCTTTTGTAGATATAAAAAAATAAAAAAGATTTAATAATTTTTTTATGGGGATTCTTTTTAATCGAAAGAAATCATTTTTAACTTAAAATATAAAAATTAATGTATGAAAAGTGGTTAAGAAGGAACTATTTTTATTTCTTATAATAAATAAAAGATATAATAACGTGCTTGCATTCGATTTATATATTTTGAAATAAAATTATATAATTTAGAATTTAATTGTTATTTATTATAACTTAATTATTTGTCTGTGTTTCTAAATATACAGATATGTACTAATTGAAAATAAGTATACATTTGTCAAGATAAATACATGTATGTTAAGCAATATAAGCAATATAGAATTGCATAGTTCAAATTAAATGCTATATATGATAAATACTTTTGCGTATAAATAAGAATAAATATATACACTTGGTTAATAAAAGGTATTATTAACCTTTTGTAGCATGCTAAGCTAGTTGCTAGTTGTATACATACAAGTTAGCCATGCACTGACGCTAGTCTTATAAAAAAAAAAAAAAAATAAAGTTATTTTTTTTTTTTTGTTTATTTATATAGATATACATCATTGTAATTAAAAAAAAAAAAAAAATTAATATATTTTTTTTTTTTTTTGGGGAGTTTTGAAAGTGATGTTATGTTATGTCATAATATGTTTTAATTTTTAGTGTAAATAAAAATTAAAAGAAAGAAATGTTAACTTATTAAAAACTTAAGAGATATGAGAAATGTTTATGTATTATTCAATGTATATCTTGAAATAACATTGAATATCTGGTTAATAAAAGGTATTATTAACCTTTTGTAGCATGCTAAGCTAGTTGCTAGTTGTATACGTACAAGTTAGCTATGCACTGACGCTAGTCCTATATAAAAAAAAAAAAAAAAATAAAGTTATTTTTTTTTGTTTGTTTATTTTTATATATATACATCATTGTAATTAAAAAAAAAAAAAAAATGAATATTTTTTTTTAGAGGAGTTTTTGAATGTTATGTTATGTTATGTTTTAATTTTTAGTGTAAATAAAAATTAAAAGAAAGAAATGTTAACTTATTAAAAACTTAAGAGATAAGAGAAATGTTTATGTATTATTCAATGTATATCTTGAAATAACATTGAATATCATAAAATTTTGGCTTAATAAATTGTTATAAATTATTTGTATGTTTTTAATTAAAAGAAGATATTAATTCTTTGTAAATAAAAACTCATTTATAACTGTTAATAGGTTTATTAAAAGATGCAGTAAAATTTAACTTCAATTAAATATTATGCATCATAAGAAAACAGTATATATATATATAATAAAAACGAATATATATATATAAACGTATACTTAGTTATACATGCTCTTTATTAATTTGTTTGTTTAATACTCTAGCAAAGTCATTAAACGGGCAATTAATAAATCAATAATCCTAGCACATGCTAAAACTGTTATTAATCGAACAATTAAGCATTATATTAAACACCTTGATTATTTTTACAAATTAGAAACAGCAAATTTAAAAAGAAAAGTTAAAAAAAAATATATATCTAATTATTACTTATAATAAACATATTTTATAAATTCTTTTCAAAATATACACTGGTCTTTTGTTATAAAGAAATATAAAAATTAAAAGAAAACTATAAATTAATAATGTATACTAAATTGCACACTATATTACTAAAAATATTAAAAAAATATAAATACAAATATGTATATTTATTACTAAAATGTATATCTGGTTAATAAAATATGTTATTAACCTTTTGTAGTACACTAAGCTAGTTTACTAGTCATGTATGCACAAGTTAGCCATGCATTGATGCTAGTTAAAAAAAAAAAATATAAAGTTATTTTTTTTTGTTTGTTATTTTATTTATATACATCTTAATTATTTTTTTTTTTTTTTTTGGGTTGTTGGATGTTTGTTTTTCTAATTAAATAAAGAATTAACTTTTACTTATAAAAACTTAAGATGTAAAACAAATAATGTTTATTTTATATTCAATGTATATTTTTGAAATAACATTGAATCAAATAAATTCTTGATTTTATTAATTGTTATAATTTTGTTGTATGTTTTTAATTAAAAAAAGATACTAATTCTTTGTAAATAAAAACTCATTTATAACAATTAATAGGTCTATTAAAAAATGAAGTAAAATTTAATTCTGATTAAATATTATGCATCATAGGAAAACATTATATATATATAA
>NW_021628845.1:0-4081 GCF_900005765.1 Plasmodium relictum | reverse complement strand
TTTTTATTTATATACATCTTTGTAATTAAAAAAAAAAAAAATTAAATATTTATTTTTTGGTTATCGAAATTTTATTTTTGTTATGTTATATTATGTTTTAATTTTTGTGTTTTAAAAAAATTAAAAGAAGAAATGCTAACTTATTAAAACTTAAGAGACAAAAGAAATTTTTATGTATTATTGATTTATTAATTGCCCGTTTAATGACTTTGCTAGAGTATTAAACAAACAAATTAATAAAGAGCATGTATAACTAAGTATACGTTTATATATATATATTCGTTTTTATTATATATATATATACTGTTTTCTTATGATGCATAATATTTAATTGAAGTTAAATTTTACTGCAACTTTTAATAATCCTATTAACAGTTATAAATGAGTTTTTATTTACAAAGAATTAATATCTTCTTTTAATTAAAAAACATACAAATAATTTATAACAATTTATTAAGTCAAAATTTTATGATATTCACTGTTATTTCAAGATATACCTTGAATAATACATAAACATTTCTCTTATCTCATAAGTTTTTAATAAGTTAACATTTCTTTCTTTTAATTTTTATTTACACTAAAAATTAAAACATAACATAACATAACATGATCTCTCATCAAAAAAAAAACTTTATGAAAAAAAAATATTATTAATTTTTTTTTTATAATTACAAAGATGTATATATATATTAATAAACAAACAAAAAAAAATAATTTTATATTTTTTTTTTTTTTTTTTTTTTATATATAGGACTAGCGTCAGTGCATGGCTAACTTGTACGTATACAACTAGCAACTAGCTTAGCATGCTACAAAAGGTTAATAATACCTTTTATTAACCAACATACTATTTATTAATTTAATTGTTCATTTGTTTAGAAAAGTCTTTGCATAGCCCAATTAACAAATCTCCATGTAATTATATGAATTTGTATATTGATTTCACATTTTAATTTACAGCATGCAATTAAAAATAGACGAAAGTAAATAAAATATGGATGAAAATTAAAAATAAGTATTATTTTAATAAAATAGGACTTTTAATTATATTTAAAATAATATTTCTTGTTGTGAAATGCACCCTATGCCGAATTATTAGATAATATGCGAATTTGTGTATTTATTTTACATTTTAATACATAACATACAATAAAAAATAGACAGGAGGTAATAAAATAGGATTTTTAATTACATTAAAAATAATATTTCTTGTCATTAAATGCACCCTATGCCGAATTATTAAATAATATGTGAATTTGTGTATTTATTTTACACTTTAGTGCATAGCATACGATTAAAAATAGACAGAAAAAAAAAAAACATAGATAAAAACTAAAAATGAATATTATTTTAATAAAATAAAACATTTAAATATATTTTGAATTTTTCCTTAAAAATAATTATTTTTTTTTTTTTTAAAATTAATATAATTCAAAGTTTATATGTATTATTCTTTATTACCAAAATGAATCTTTTAAGAGCCTTTAATTTATTATTAGTCTCTAACTTAGTAGCATTCATACACAATACTAGTTTATTATCAAGCTTATTTAAGGATTCATTTATATTAAATAATTATGAATTAGGATTTAATATGAGGAGGAATCTTGCAGAAATTAGTTCAAAAAGTTTAGAACCTGGTATAAGAGAACATAGAGGAAACTTTTTTACTAGAGGATTATTAAAAACTTACCTTTCTTTAGAGGGTTTATTACATGAGAAAATTTTAAGAAATCCTCATCATTTAAATAATATGAAATATTCCCTTTCGCTTATTAATGAAGCATTTAGTAGAGAAGGAATAACATTATCATTTATTGAAGTGGCAAATATATATTATAGAGTAGATGAAGTTAATAAAATGCAACAATATCATTCACCAGATAGAAAGAGAATAAATATTCAACATATTTTATCTGCTCAGAAAGAACTTTTTGTGGAATACTCGGAGGTATATGATGAAGTCGTCAATATACGTGGGGGAGGTGAAAGCAAAGAGATATTCATTATTGGAATTCTAAATGGAATGGAAGAGAAATTAGGACATATAATTGATCTTAAACTTAGATCACGTACTGATCTCCGTTTAAATGGGAGTGAATTTAGTAGATTGAAATATGAGATGAAAGAATCTATTAGTAATGCTGTGATTGTTGATAGAAGAGATCCATCTAGACATAAAAAAAGAGATGATAAAGGTGTTTCTATGGTAGAAGAAGCAGCATTAAGAAAATTAAAGGAATACATTGATAGTGGAAAATATGATAAAAAAACTATTTGCAATGATCAAAAGATTGTTATAAAAGAAATTTATAGTTCTTGTTATCATATATGTCCTGAAACATCATTTGAACAATATAAACGTATATATGATAATTTATCAAGACATCTTACTGATTTAAGTTCTAAATAGAATTTAACACAATATAAAAGAAGTAAACTTAATAATTCTCACGAACAAGAAACACAAGAAGATGTAAAAGATATAGACACTTGATTGATAAAAGATGATATTAACCTTTTGTAAATATAAAGTTAACTTAGTAGTTAAGAAAAAAAAAAATATATATATATATATATATGGTTATATTTTTTTTTAATTTTTTTGTTTGTTTTAATTTTATATATCTTTGTAATTATTTTAAAAAAAAGATTTAATTTTTTTTTTGGGTTTTGTTTTTTATATTGTATTCGCTTTGTATATTTTGAAATAACATTAAGTAACTTAGAATTTAATTTTGTCATTTGTTATAACTTAATTATTTGTGTGCATTTCTAAATTAAAAGAATATACTTATTCTTTGTAAATAGGAATACATTTGTCAAAGTAAATATATGTCTGTTAATTAATATAGAATTGTTTAATTCAAATTAAGTGGTTATATATTATAAATATTTCTCTCTCTCTCTATATATATATAGTAAAAATAAGTATATACACTAAAAATCAATGTATTTAGTTATGCATGCTCTTTGCTAATTTGTTTAATACCTCATTTATTAATTGGCTGCTTAATGACTTTGTGATTTATTAATTGCCCGTTTAATGACTTTGCTAGAGTATTAAACAAACAAATTAATAAAGAGCATGTATAACTAAGTATACGTTTATATATATATATTCGTTTTTATTATATATATATATACTGTTTTCTTATGATGCATAATATTTAATTGAAGTTAAATTTTATTGCATCTTTTAATAAACCTATTAACAGTTATAAATGAGTTTTTATTTACAAAGAATTAATATCTTCTTTTTAATTAAAAACATACAAATAATTTGTAACAATTTATTAAGTCAAAATTTTATGATATTCAATGTTATTTCAAAAATATACATTGAATAATACATAAACATTTCTCTTATCTCTTAAGTTTTTAATAAGTTAACATTTCTTTCTTTTAATTTTTATTTACAATAAAAATTAAAACATAACATAACATAACATTCATTCATAAAACTCTTCCAAAAAAAAAAAAAAAAAAAAATATTAATTTTTTTTTTTTTTTTAATTACAAAGATGTATATATATATAAATAAACAAACAAAAAAAAATAACTTTATTTTTTTTTTTTTTATATATATAGGACTAGCGTCAGTGCATGGTTAACTTGTACGTATACAACTAGCAACTAGCTTAGCATGCTACAAAAGGTTAATAATACCTTTTATTAACCAACCACTTAGGGGAAGTAATGATATTACTTATATTTTGCTCTCTTTGGCTTGTTTTATAACTTCTAATCCTTTTCGTATTTCTTTATTAATTTTTCTATCCTTATTACTCAAATCTTCTAATTATGAAAAGTTATTTCTATTATAAATATCAAATAATCTTTCGGTTTTAATACATTTTTAATATATAATTTTCTCTTACGATGATCAGTTACTTGTACTAAATTTCTCATCTGTTTTTCATATATTTCATTAGTTTTATTGTTTAATAGTTTTATCTTTGACAAAGGAATATGTATTCCTTTGCCTTTATAATAAATAGGTATGGCTTTTAGATTCCCATTTTTGATATCTGTTACTCTATGTGGGAATGACTAATGTGGTTTATATTGTCTATTTCCA